>NW_016804209.1:2767693-2770570 GCF_001698545.2 Rhinopithecus bieti | reverse complement strand
AAAAAAAAAAAAAAAAAAAAAAAGAATTCCATATGATCCAGATCTCTACTGGGCATTCCAAGAAGAAGGAAATCAGTATATGAAAACATATCTGCACCCCCATGTTTTTTTCCGCACTAAATTCACAATAGCCAAGATATGGAATCATCCTAGGTGCCCAGTGGATGAATGGATAGAGAAAATGTGTCATATATACATAATGGAATACCATTCAGCCATAAAAAAAGAATAAAATTCTGACATTCATGGCAACATGGATGAAACTGGAGGATATTATGTGAAGTGAGATAAACTAGGGACAGAAAGTGAGATAAACTAGGGACACCTCATGTTCTTACTCATTTGTAGAAACTGAAAAAAAAAAGATGATCTCATAGATGTGAAAACTAGAACAGAGGATATTGGAGGCAGAAAAGCGTAGAGGGAAGGGGGTGACATGGAGAGATTTATTAAAGGACAAAAATTACAACTAGATAGGAGGAATAGTTCTCATGTTCTATGGCACTGTAGGGTGACTATAGTTAGTTAACAATAGTATACAGTTTCAAATAGCTAGAAAGAGGATATTGAATTTCCAAACACAAAGAAGTGATAAATATATGAGATGATGAATATGCTAATTACCTTAATCTGATCATTATACATTACATGTATTACAACATTACTTTGTACCCCATAATGAACAATTATGTGTCAATATTTTAAAACTTTAAAAATTTTTAAATATTTTTTAAAAAATGGTAAGTACACAGACAAACTCAGAATACTATAACACTGTAATTGTGGTATGCAATCCACTTATAACTCTAGAATGAAGACTAAAAGACAAGTCTATCAAAAATTACAATAGCTACAGCAACCTGTTAAGAGACAGGCAATATAAACATCTGTAAATTGAGATGCCAGAAAGTGAAAATGTTGGAGGATGGAGTTAAAGCCTAGAGTTTTGAAGTTTTTTATCTGTTTGATTGTTTTTATTCTTTTCTCTGTGATCAGTAATCAGCTGTTCAAAATAATTTGTTATATCTTAGATGTTTTGTAAGCCTCATGGTAACCACAAATCAAAAGCCTTCAAGAAATACACTAAAAATTAAAAATGACAAATTAAACCATACTACTAGAGAAAATCACTTAACCACGAAGGAATATGGTGACAAAGGAAGAGAAGAGTTACAAAACAACGAGAAAAGAGGTAACAAAATGGCAGTAATGAGTTCTTACCTGTCACTAATAACACTAAATGTAAATAGACTAAATTCTCCAATTAAAAGGTATAGAGTTACTGAATGGATACAGAAACAAACCCAACTATATGCTGTCTTAAAAAAAAAAATCCCTCTTCACCCATAAAGACACACATAGACTGGAAGGGAGAGAACAGGGAAAGATATTCTATGTAAATCCAAACCAAGAAAGAGTAGGAGTAGCTATCGTTTCATCAGATAAGATAGACTACAAGTCCAAGACTATAAGAACAGGCAAAGAAGGGTTACTATGTAATAATAAAGGAGTTGATTCATCAAGAGGTTAGAACAATTATAAATATGCACCCAACACAGGTACACCCCAGTATATAAAGCAAACATTAATAGATCTAAAAGAAGAGCGAGAGTGTAAAACTCTAATAATGGTAGAGAATTTCAATACCATACTCTCAGTAATGGACAGATCTTCCAGATAGAAAATTAACAAAGAAATAATCAGTATTAAATTCCATATGAGGCCAAATAGGCCTGACTGACATTTACAGAACATTTCAGCCAAACACTTCAGAATACACATTCTTCTCATCAGAACATGAAACATTCTCTAGAATAGACCATTGTGAGGGCACAAAACAAGTCTCAGCAGATTCAGAAGTCAAAATCATATAAATTATCTTTTCTGACCACAATGGAATAAAACTAGAGATCAATAACAGGAGGAACCTTGGAAACTACACAAGCACATGGAAATTAGACAACACGCTCCTAAATAATCAATGAGTCAATGAAGAAATTAAAAGAAAAATTATTACAAATGAGTATCAGAATGCAAAATACCATAATGTGTGGAATACAGCAAAAGTAGTGCCAAGAGAGAAGTTTATAACAATAAACACACACATCAAAAAAGAAGAAAGGTCAAGTGCGGTGGCTCACGCCTGTAATCCCAGAACTTTGGAAGGCCAAGGTGGGTGGATCATTTGAGGTCAAGAATTCGAGACCAGCGTGGCCAACATGGAGAAACCTTGTCTCTAGTAAAAATTAAAAAATTAACTGAATGTGGTGGTAGATGTCTGTAATCCCAGCTACTAGGGAGGGTGAGGCAGGAGAATTGCTTGAACCCTGGAGGCAGAGATTGCAGTGAGCCACCATCATGCCACCTGAACTCCAGCCTGGATGACAGAGCTATGCACTTCCAGGAACTAGAAATTCAAGAACAAACCCGACCCAAATTTATCAGAAGAAAAGATGTAATAAAAATTAGAGCAGAAATAAATGAAAATGAGGCTGCAAAAATACCAAAGATCAATGAAACTTAAAGTCGGTTTTTTGAAATGACAAACAAAATTGACAAACCTTTAGCTAGACCAACAGAAGGAAGAAAGAAAACAGACAAAGTCAGAAACAGAACAGGAGACTTAACAACTAATACCTAGGAATACAAAGAAGCATTAGAGAATATTATGAACAACTATACACCAATAAATTGGGAAACCTAGAAAAAAATAGAAAAATTCCTGGACACATTCAACCAACATATGACAATATTGAACCATAAGAAGTAGAAAATCGGCCAGGCGCGGTGGCTCAAGCCTGTAATCCCAGCACTTTGGGAGGCCGAGACGGGCGGATCACGAGGTCAGGAGATCGAGACCATCCTGGCTAACACGGT
>NW_016804209.1:2650654-2766927 GCF_001698545.2 Rhinopithecus bieti | reverse complement strand
AAAAAAAAAAAAAAAAAAAAAAAAAAAGAAGTAGAAAATCTGGGGATTCCAATAATCAGTAACAAGATTAAAGCCATAATAGAAAATCTGTCATCCAATGAAATCCCAGGACCTGATGGCTACACTGCTGAATTCTACCAAGCAGTTAAAGAATAACTAATATCAATGGGATTTTCTTTTCCATCACATTGTCCGACTGCAAATTTTCCAAACTTTTATGCTCTATTTCCCTTTTGAAACTGAATGCCTTTAACAGCACCCAAGTCACCTCTTGTATGTTTTGTTGCTTGGAAGTTTCTTTGGCCAGATACCCTAAATCATCTCTCTCAAGTTCAAAGTTTCACATATCTCTAGGGCAGAGGAAAAATGCCACCAGCCTCTTTGCTAAAACATAACAAGAGTCACCTTTGCTCCAGTTCCCTTTGAATTCAAAGGAATTGAAATCAAAATCTCAAAGAGATATCTTCACACCCATGTTCATTGCAGCATTTTTCACAATAGCCAAGAGATGACAATGACCTAAATGTTCAAATGAATGATGAATGAATGAATTTGACACAATGGAATATTATTCGGCCTTAAAAAATGATGAAATCCTGTGTATTTTCTACACTGTGGACAAACCTGGAAGACATGCTAAGTGAAATAAACCAGATGCAGGGGGACAAATGCTACATAATGCTATTTGTATTAGGCTGTTTTTGCATGGCTATAAAGAAATACCCAAGACTGGGTAATTCATAAGAAAAGAAGTTTAATTGACTCACAGTTCTGCGGGATATACAGGAAGCATGGTGCTGGCATCTGCTTGGCTTAGGGAGGCCTCAGGAAGCTTACAATCATGGCAGAAGCAAAGGGAGAGCAGGAGCAAAAAGGAGAGAAAGAAGTTGGGGGAAGTACCACACACTGTTAAATGATCATATCTCACAAGAACACACTGTCATGAAGACAGCACCAAGCAATGAAGGGTCCAACCCTGTGATCTAAACACCTCCCACCAGGTCCCACCTCCAGCACTGGAGATTACGGTTCAACATGAGATGTGGGCAGGACATCCAAACTGTATCATTTCTTACCTGGCCCCTCCCAAATGTCCTTCTCACACTCATTGCAAAATAGAATCATGCCATCCCAATTGTCCCCCAAAGTCTTAACTCATTTCAGCATTAACCCAAAAGTCCAAAGTCTCATCTGTGACAAAGCAAGTCCATTTCACCTATGAGCCTGTAAAATCAAAGTTATTTACTTCCAAGGTACAATGGGAATATCAATACTGGGTCAACATTCCCATTTCAAAAAGGAGAAACTAGTCAAAAGAAAGCGAGTACAGGCCCCATGCAAGTTCTAAACCCAGCAGTATAGTCATTAAATCTTAAAGCTCCACAATAATCTATTTTGACTCCATATCCCACATCCAGGGCACACTGATGAAAGGGGTGGACTCCTAAGGCCTTGGGAAGCTCTGCCCCTGTGGTTTGCAGGGTTCAGCCTCCACAGCTGCTCTCATGGTTTGTTGAGTATCTGCAGCTTTTCCAGGTGCAGGACAAAAGCTTCCAGTGGCTGTACCGCTCTGGGGTCTGGAGGACAGTAACCCCTTTCTAACAGCTTCACTAGGTAGTGCCCCACTGGGGACTCTGTGGAGGCTTCAGCCTCATGTTTCCCCTTGGCACTGCCCTAGTAGAAAACTTTCTGTGACAGCTCTGCCCTGCAGCAGACTTCTCCCTGGGCACCCAGGCTTTTCCATACATCCTCTGAAATCTAGGCAGAAGCTGCCATATCTCTTTTACTGTTGCATTCTGTGCACCTACAAGCTTAACGCAATGTGGAAGCTGCCAAGGCTTAGAGCTTGCCCACCTGGAGCGATGGCCTGAGCTATATTTGGGCTCCTTTGAACAAGGGCTAGAGCCAGAACAGTGGGAATGTGGGGAACAGTGTCTTGAGACTGAGCAGGGAAGTGGGGCCTTGGGCCTGGCCTATGAAACCGTTCTTCGCTCCTTGGCTTCTAGGTCTGTGAAGGGAGGGACTGCCATGAAACTTTCTGAAATGCCTTCAAGGCCTTTTCTCCGTTATCTTGGCTATTAGCACTTGGCTCCCTTTCTCTTGGCAATTTTTCTAGCAAGTGGTTACTGCACAGCCTCCTCGAATTTCTCTCCTGAGAAAAAGCTTTTTCTGTCTTCCAACCTCTGCTTGTTGCCACATGTCCAGGCTGCCGATTTTCCAAACTTTTACACTGTGCTTCCCTTTTAAAATTTAAATTCCAACTTTAAATCATTTCTATGCTCCCACATCTGAGCATAGGTTGTAAGAAACAGCCAGACCACATTTTGAATACTTTGTTGCTTAGAAGTTTCTTCCTCCAGATACCCTAAATCATCAGGCTTTAGTTCAAACTTCCACAGATCCCTAGGGCATGAACAGAATACAGCCAAGTTCTTTGCTAAGGCACAACATACATGACCTTTGCTTCAGTTCCCAATAAATTCTTTATTTCCATCTGAGACCTCATCAGCATGGACTTCACTGTCCTTATCACTATCCAGCATTTTGGTCACAACCATTTAACCACTCTATAAGAAGTTCTCGATTTTCTCTCATCTTCCTGTCTTTTTCTGAATCCTCCAAACTCTTCCAACCTCTGCTTGTTACCCAATTCCAAAGTCACTTCCATAATTTCAGGTATCTTTATATCAATGCCTCACTCCTTGATACCAATTTTATGTGTTAGGCTATTTTTGCATCGCTGTAAGGAAATGCCTGAGACTAGGTATTTATAAGAAAAGAGGTTTAGTTGGCTCATGGTTCTGCAGGCTGCAGAGGAAGTATAGCACCTTCAGCAGCTTCTGGGGAGGCCTTAGGAGGTTCACAATCATGGCAGAAGGCAAAGGGGGAGTAGGGATCTCATATAGCAAAAGCAACAGCAAGAGGGAAAGAAAGGGGGGAGGGTGTGCAACACAGTTTTACATGACCAGATATCATGATAACTTACTATCACAAAAAGCACCATGCATGAGGGGTCTGCCCCCATGATCTAAACATTTCCCACAGGTCCCACCTCCAGCACTGGGGATTACGATTCAGCATGAGATTTGGGCAGCACATCCAAACCATATCACATTTCTGTGATGAATCTAAAACAATCAAATTTATAGAAGGTGAGTAGAATGGTGGTTGCCAAAGGCTGAGAGAAGGGGAAATGGAAAGGTGTTAGTCAAAGGGTACTGATATGGTTTGGCTGTGTCCCCACACCAATCTTATCTTGAATGGTAGCTCCCATAATACCCACATGTCATGGGAGGGCCCTAGTGGGAGGTAACTGAATCATGGGGACAGGTCTTTTCCATGCTATTCTCATGATAGTGAATAAGTCTCATGAGATCTCATGGTTTTATAAAGAGGAGTTCCCCTGCACATACTCTCTTGCTTGCCACCATGTAGGATGTGACTTGCTCCTCTTTGCCTTCTGCCATTATTGTGAGACCTCCCCAGCCATGTGGAACTGTGAGTCAGATAAACCTGTTTCCTTTATTTGGAAGTAATAAGGGTATTTCTTTATTAGCAGCATGAAAATGGACTAATACAGGTACAGAGTGTTGTCCATACAAGATAAATAAGTCCTAGAGATCTACTGTACAGCATATTGCTTATAGAAACAATACTATATTGTATGCTTAAAATTTTGCTAAAATGGTAGATCTTATATGAAGTCTTATCACAAAAATAATAATACTAATTAAGAAGTCAGAAGGAAACTTTTTGAGGTGACATATAGGCTTATGACATAGATTATAGTGATTGTGCCATGGATATATGTTAATCTCTGAACTCACCAAGTTGTATACATTAATAATGTAAAGATTTTCACATGTCCAAAATAATTTTTTTTTTTTTTGAGACGGAGTCTCACTCTGTCTCCCAGGCTGTGGTGCAGTGGCCAGATCCCAGCTCACTGAAAGCTCTGCCTCCTGGGTTCCCACCATTCTCCTGCCTCAGCCTCCCGAGTAGCTGGGACTACAGGCGCCCGCCACCTCGCCCGGCTAGTTTGTATTTTTTAGTAGAGACGGGGTTTCACCGTGTTAGCCAGGATGGTCTCAATCTCCTGACCTCGTGATCCGCCCATCTCAGCCTCCCAAAGTGCTGGGATTACAGGTGTGAGCCACCGTGCCCGGCCCCAAAATAATTTTTTAAGGATTATTTTTTAAATGACATGAGGAAGCAATGAAAATACAAGTTGCATTCTGGGAGAAGATATCGGCAATACATTTAACTGGTAAAGGATTAGTGTTTATGATACATAAAGAGCAACTGTGCATGAGTTACAAAGAAAAAAATAGCTTAATTTAAAAAAATAGGCCAAAACCAACAGGTATTTTAACAAGAGAAAACATGAAGGCCCATAAAGGTATGAGTAAATATTCAGCCTTATCAACAGCTGTGGACTGGTAATATTTAACAACTGGTCCTCCAGTGTGAGGAAGTCCTGACTTGTAATATTTGCTTATTTCTGTGTGGTAAATATCATAGACTATTCAAGTTACTAGTGTTAAGAGCCAACTTCAACACCCAATGCTTTAATAACTAGGGAACTGCAAAATAAAGCTTCAGTGAGATAGCATTTGCAGTCACTAAACTGGTAAAAATTTAAAAGTCAGTTAAAACTGGAGTTGGCAAGAATAGGAAACAATGGGAACTCTCATCCATTGTTTGTCGTAGTAAGCGGGATTCATCACTTCGGTTGATTATCTGCGTATTCCACAACTCATAGATTCCACTTTTTTGGACCTTTGCATTTAAGTTATGGACTCAACGTTGGTATCCAAGAATAGATTTTATCTTTCCTACACAATTCTGATAAAAGAAAATAAAGGGTTGTGGTTGGCTTAGTTGTGCTTCTGATTCTTTACTAGAGAAAAAACAAAAATTCAGAAACATTAGAGCCTGGAGAATAGAGAAAAAACCTATCTCAGACATAGTCTGAGATAAAAACCTATTCCCCAGGGTATTTCACCCTTAGGTCTTTGACCTAACCCTTCTTCCCACGCTTTTTCCAATGCCCATCACGTTAGAGACTTTTTACATATAGGCCAGAGAACGAGAGCACCATTTCTATGTATATAAAGAGAGCAAGAGAGAAAAAGAAAGAAATTAAAGAAGTGTGGTTGAGGAAAGAAAAGTCATGTTAGAATGTCAATGCATTTTTCCACAAAGTACTGTTATTTAGAGAGGCTAGTTCCTCAGCTCTAAAAATAGTCAATAAATCAATCATCAACATATTTATTATGCACCTAAGCTATGTCAGGCATTGTGCTAGATATTGCAAATATGGTGATAAATGACATAGACATGATTTCTGTCCTGATAGAGTTTACAGATTCTTAAGGAAGTCAGACATTAAACAATTTATAAATGACCAATCAAATAATTATAAGTGTACAAAGTACTGACAAGGAAAATTACAGGATATTTGAGAATTGATAAATAGGGTGAACAAACTTGGTTTGGAGAAATGTAGGTCAGGGAAGGCTTCACTAAGGAGGGCAGGAGTTAAGCTCAACTCTGAGGGATGAGTAGGAGTTGTAAGTATGAAGACTCACACAGGAGAAAATATTCTGTGCATTGGAATCCCGTGAGCAGGAACACTGAGATAGGAGACAGCAGGGTGTCTTGGAGGAACTGCTTTTTGGCTGGAAGGGAATGAATGAAGAAGAGTGATAAAAAAGCCAGAGAGGAAGTCGGACCCAATCTGGCTTCTGAGCAGAGCCTTTGGAGCCATGTTGAGAATTCTGAGTGTGGTCATCAGAGTAAGGGGATATCACTAAAAGGCATTAAGCAGGGAAGTGATATTGTCAGATTTGCATTTCTAGAAGATCATTCTGGTTGCAGTTTAGAGGATGTTTTGAAGAGTGAGAGAGTCCATGTAGGAATTCACTGCAGTAGTAGGGGAAAGAAACGATGGTAGCCTAGACTAGGATGTCGGCAGGGAGGGTGGAAAGAAGATGACAGATTTGAGAATTGTTTAAAACAATTAACTGTCTTAATGATTAGAATTAAATGTAGGTGATGAAGGAAAGATGGAAGTCAAGGCAACTTCTAAATTTCAGGCTTGAGCATGAAAGTAGATGGTAATGCTATCTACTGAGATGGAGGATGAACAGATTTGAAAGGAGGGAAAACTGATGAACTCAGTTTCTGACTCATCTCAGGTCCCCTATCAAATGTCACATAAAGACATCAGACACAGAATCTAGACACAGAAGCCTTGGGAGGGAATGAAATCACCCTGGGAGACCACGTAGACTAATACAAGTTAGATAGGACAGAGACCAAGGATTTCCAGCACTGACGTGATTTAGTAGAGGAGGAGGCAGTGAAAGACTATGGAAATGAAGTCAAGGAAGGGTGCAGAAAACCAGTAGATGGAGTATAATGGAAGCCATAAAAGGTAAACTTTCTATGGAAGAGGAAGTGGTCAGTTTTATCCAATGTACCGAAGGATCTAATAAAATGAAGATTATCTTTTGCCTTACAGAGCTCACCAGGTATCTCAGTAAGAGCATTTTTGGCAGAGTTGTTGGCGCAATATCCAGATGGAGAAGTATTGGTGGGTGACTTAGAGGTGAGGAAATAAATATAATAAAGTCAGTTCAACACTTTTAAACTTTTACTTTTTAAGCAACAGTAAATAAATGCAAAGTATTTTGTATTATGTAGACAGGGTAAGTTTTTATTTTGCCAAGCAGAAATTTTTTTAGTTCTACCTACTACTGTCATTATTTTATTAAAAAGCATTAAATTTCAGAAAACCGGGAAGGATATAAAAGAATAATGAACAGTCTTCAGGAGAAAACAGTAACCTTAATCTGATTCATATCTATAACTTGCTATATGAGTAAATATGGACAACATTAGCTTATTTCCTTTTTATTTTGCTACAGACACCTAAAAATATCTCCTGATGGTCTTATAGTCCATGAATCAGTATTTGGGAATTTCCAGTGTAGTTTTCTTTTGAGGACTTTGGCTACAAATGAGGGAGAGTGAGGTTAGTAACAGGATCCAAGGAAGACTTTTTCTTAGCATAGGAGAGACTTGAGTATATGTAAATGTTAATATCAAGAAGCCAGTAGAAAAGAAGAGGCTGAAGATGCAAGAAAGATAAGTCATAATTTATGGCATGGTATTCCATAAAAGGAAGAAGAGATTGACCTTAAACAGAAGGGGCAACCTCTCCATTGTAGCAGGAGAGAAGTAGAAAAGGATAGACAGATGTAGACCATATGTAGACTTGATGGCAGAAAATTGAGCCAGTTCCCTTCTGAAATTTATATTTTCTACATGAAGAAGAAGACATTGTAATCTAAGAGCAATAGAAGAAATAATAGACAAAGTTTTGAGAAGGTTTCAAAGAGTTAAGAGAGTTAACATGCCTGAGAATCACAGATTTGCTGCATAGTATTGAGGGCTCGGTAGAGTGTCTGCCATAAATTTATAATGACACCTAATCTGCTGAATAGAAGTCAATAGTCCAGGTGTAGGTATATAGAAGATATAGATAGTTGTATTCATCTAGGGTTAGGTTTTACAGAATAGGCAATGAAAGGACGAAAAGGGAGAAAGTTTAATATACTGGCAAGTAAGTGGTTAAAACGGTGGCCCATGGAACCTAAGCTGCAGAGGAGAGGAAGAAAGCAGATAGGTTGATGAAAACAGAAAAACCTATTGGAGGAGAATATTTCACTGACCCCTTTGCAGGACTGGCGACAGGGGTGCCTCATTTACTCTGCCTGCCATTCTCAACTCCTCATGGGAGGGAGTGCACGAGCAAACAAGGCAGGAACTGGGGTGCACAAGCATTGCAACTGGCCAGCCACTTTGGCACCAGGGGGATCAAACTCCACTCACTCAGACCACTGTGTTCCACCCCACAGAAGGGAAGACACAGGTGAGTAGGTCCAGGAGCTACAGTGAGCCCTTTTGGGCACCCCAGGAGCAAACTCCATGCAGACCCCATGTGGCAGTGAACCAGCAGGGGTGCCTGCAACTCCCAAAGCCCCAGAGGGTATGTTACGGTGCTTTTTCAGCTCTGCCACCTGTGGACAGCTTGAGTGTTAAAAGCTCAGTGGGCCCTCTGCCCTTTTGCATGAGGTGGCTGCCCTCCTGTGGTAAGGGCAAAGGGCCAGTGTGACAGCCTTTTATATCAGCACTGATGGTTCCTGAGCTCTTGTCTGGCATCCAGGAGAAATGAGGTCATACAAACAAATCGAAGGATGGTAAATGCAGTGAATTTTATTGCCGATGAAAGTGGCTCTCAGCAGGAAGGGGAGCTGAAAAGAGGATGGGTCGGTAGGTAATCTTTCCCCGGAGTCCACCCGTCTCTGGCTGGATTCTTCTCCAAAGTTATGTCACCAAGCTGTCCCTCTGAAGTCCAGCTGCTTCTCTCTGACGTCCAGCTGTTTCTCCTCCCTGCTGGCTGAGTCTGGGGTCTTTATAGGCATAGGATGGGGTGGGGCAGGCCATGGTCGTTTAGGAAAAGACAACATTCAAGCAGGAAAACAGGGATATAAGTTCTCACTTTAGGCAGTGGTTTCAAGCTTTTCAGCTTGAGGGTGATGCTTCACCAGGGATCTGCCTGTCTGCCTAGAATTTCTCTGCCTCCTGCCTCTATCATTGTATCACTATCAAAGAACAGATACAATTGGGTGAAACATCTAGAAAGCTAAGAAGCCTATACTCTAGATATAGCTGTTTGTGTGTAAGATAGATATCTTCCATTCTAGTCCTTCCTTTTTATAGACTACTTTATATCTGAATTTTATGGCTTACGTAAGGTTTTATGATCTGACCTGGAAATTTAGTATAAGTGGTGAGGTACATACCACAAAATCAGAAAACAGGCACAGTTGCATAAGCTGAGTCTCAGATTTCTCATCCACAGGATGGGGATAATAACAGTACTTACTTTATATTTGTATGAAAAATGCATACTGACTTTCCAACACCCAACTTAAAGACATCTGGAAAATAATTCATTTGCATTCTAGTCATTTATTCCATTATTTTAGATACTAGTTAGGTTAGGATGTCAATGCAGTTATTTTAGGTAGCTCATTTATTCAGTGAATATTCACTGAGTGCTACTAATACCAAACATTGCTCTAGCTGCTGACAATATGGCAGTAAACAAAACAAAAATCTCTGTCCTCATGGAGCTTGCATTCTAGTCAGAGAGAGACAGATGCTAAACAAATAAAAAATATGTACTACATCAGGGGGTGATAGTGTTTGGAGTCAGGTAAAGTAGAGTAAGGAGGATAGGGAGTACGTTCTCAGTCCTACCTTATATACAACACTATAGGAAGGCCTCACTAATAAGGGGCCACTCGAGCATTTGGATGTGCCACATGGGTATCTGGGAAAGTACGTTCCAAACAAAGGCAGCAGCAGGTGCCTCAGGGAGAGTATATTTGACACATTTGAAGTCCAGAAAGAAGGCCAATGTGATTGGAGTACTGTGAGAAAACGGGAAAGTGGTAGAATATAAGATAGGCTGGTTGGATCAAAGTAGCCTTGTGGGCCATGGTAAGATAATTGACTTTAGGCTGGGCATAATGGCTCATGCCTGTAATCCCAGTACTTTGTGAGGCCAAGGTGGGTGGATCACCTGAGGTTAGGAGTTCAAGACCAGCCTGGCCAACATGGTAAAACCCTATCTCAACTAAAAACATTAAAATTAGCCAGGCGTGATGCGCGCCTGTAATCCCAGCTACTCAGGAGGCTGAGGCAGGAGAATCGCTTGAATCCAGGAGGTGGAGGTTCCAGTGAGCTGAGATAGCACCACTGCACTCCAGCCTAAGAGACAGAGCACAACCCTATCTCGAAAAGAAAAAAAAAAAAGATCTGAGTGGGGTGGGGTGGAGTCATTGAGGGGACCTTGGGGCCAGGAGTGACATGCTCTGATTTTTGTGGAGATTAGATGGGGGATGGGAGAAAGCGGGGATACCAGTTACAAGGTGGCTACAATAATCCAGATGAGAGTAAAGCAGAAGTAGAAAGTGGTGAGAAGCGGTCAGATTCTGGGTATCATATATTTTGAAGGTAAAGCTAATAGGATTTGCTGGTGCATTGAGTATGTGGTAAGAAAGGGAAAAATGAAAGTGACTAAGATTTTTTGGCCTAAACAAACTAGAAAGATGAACGTGCCATTTATTGAGATAGGGAAGATTTGGGAAAGAGACAGTATATATTGGGACAGAGAGAAAATAGGTTCTTTTTTATTTTTATTTATTTATTTATTTATTTTGAGACCGAGTTTCATTCTTGTTGCCTTGGCTGGAGTGCAATAGCGCAGTCTCGGCTCACCGCAGCCTCCACCTACTGGGTTCAAGCGATTCTCTTCCCTCAACCTCCCGAGTAGCTGGGATTACAGGCACATGCCAATACTTCCAGCTAATTTTTGTATTTTTAGTAGAGACGGGGTTTTGCCACATTGGCCAGGCTGGTCTAGAACTCCTAACCTCAGGTGATCCACCTGCCTCAGCCTCCCAATGTGGTAGGATTACAGGCATGAGCCATTGTGCCTGGCCCATAAGTTCTTTTTTAGACATGACACATTTAAGATGCCTATTAGATATCCAAAGTAGATGAGGCTGAGAAGCAGCTACATATAAGAATCTGAATTCAGAGGACAGGTCTGAGCTAGTGATATAAATTTGGAAATCACTGTCTTCGTCCATTTGTGCTGCTGTAACAGGGTATGTGACATTGGGCAATTTATAAAGAACAGATAATTATTTTCTCAGTTTTGGAGGTTAAGTCCAAGATCAAGACCACAGCCTCTGGTGCAGCCTTCTTACCGTGTTCTCATCTGGTAGAAGGAAAAAGAGCAAAAGATGCGAAATGCTTGGTGAAGCCTTTTATTTTTTATTTTTGAGGTGAAACACATTTTTATTTGTTAATTAACCATTTATATTTTCTTTTTTTGTAAATTTTACTTTAAGTTCCAGGATACATGTGCAGAATGAGCAGGTTTGTTACATAGGTAAACATATGCCACAGTGGGTTGCTGCACCTATCAGCCCATCACCTAGGTATTAAGCCCCACATGCATTATCTATTTATCCTGATGCTCTCCATCCCCTCACCCTACCCTGACAGTCCCCAGTGTGTGATGTTCCCCTCCCTATGTCCATGTGTTCTCATTGTTCAGCTCCCATTTATGAGTGAGAACATGCAGTGTTTGGTTTTCTGTTCCTGTGTTAGTTTGCTGAGGATGATGGCTGAGAAGCCTTTTTAATAAAGGCCTTAATTCCATTCATAAGGGAGAAACCTTCATGACTTAATCACCTCTTAAAGAAGCCACCTCTTATTATCAGCACACTGGCAACACCTGAATTTTGGAGGGGACGCATTTAAACCATAGTTGTCATCAATATTCAGATGGGACTAAAGTCATGAGAGTGAATGAGGTCACATTAAGTGGTGAGCACAGACAAAGAAGAAATGATGTCTGATGACCAGGCCCTAGGGTATTCCTGCATATAGAGGTCAGTTGATGAGGAGAAACCAACAGACGCTATTCAAAATGTGGCCAATGAGTAAGGGAAGAGTCAAAAGAGTGGTACCCCAGAAGCAAAATGTTGTAAATATTCCAGTGTCTAAGATATAACCATGGAACTGGGTATTTGAGGTAAAATGGCATCCAAGAACATTTTCAGAAGTCAAGAAACGAGAATACTGGAAAAGTGTCTTTGTGGATGTTGAAATCACTAAGAATGTTGCCAAAAGTCACATTTAAAAGAGCGACAGTGAGTCAGGAGTCAAAACCTTCAAGGAGTGAGGAGAAGCAGGGGATCCCAGAGGTCTACAGGTAACTACAGCGTGATGGCAAGTCAAGTAATTGTGAATGTTCTGGAATTTGAAGTTTCCAAGTCGAATAATTGTTAATGTTCTGGAATGTTGAAGTTTCCAAGTCGAGTAATTGTGAATATTCTACAATGTTGAAGTTTCCAAGTCAAGTAACTGTGAATGTTCTGGAATGTTGAAGTTTCCAAGTCAAGTAACTGAATATTTTGGGTGATGGTAACAATTAGGTTGGCTATATGAAAGTGTTAATATTCAAATACATTTTACCTACAAAAATGGTAATTTTATATCTTCAGCCACATATAACAGAACATGTGTAAAATATGTTTCAGTTGAAGCTGCCTTTATAAGTCTATATATATATGGAGACTTCAAAAAGTCCATGGAAAATGCATGCTACAAAAAAAACTATGCATGATTTCAAAATTTGTTTGCACCAAAATAAACTCATACTATCTTACTGTAATATGTCTCAAAGGATCTAGCTGGAGGTACTAAGAAGAATAAGTCGTCAGTTAGAAAACAGTCCCTATCTGAGCAACACAAATTCTGTAAAATTGAAGCAAGAATATCAAATTTACAGTAAAGCTTTGGTGGAAGAACAGTGAAATCACAAATGCTTTACAAAAAGTTTATGGTGACAATGCCCCCAAAGAAATCAGCAGTTTACAAACAAATAACTCAATTTAAAAAGGGATGGGACAGTGTTGAAGATGAAACCCACAGTGCCGGATCATTACATCCATTTGTGAGACAAAAATTCATCACCTTCATGCCCTAATTGAAGAGGACTAACAACAGCACAAATAACAGCCAACAGCATAGACATCTCACTGGTTCAGCTTACACAATTACAAATGAAAAATTAAAGTTGAGCAAACCTTCCACTCAGTGGATGCCAAAATCATTACACCCAGATCAGCTGCAGTCAACAACAGACCTTTTAAATGAACTTTTTTTTTTTTCTTTTTTTTTTAGGAGTTTCACTCTTGTTGTCCTGGCTAGAGTGCAATGGCACGATCTCGGCTCACCACAACCTCTGCCTCCCAGGTTCAAGCAATCCCCCCTAGTAGCTGGGATTATAGGCATGCGCCACCACACCTGGCTAATTTTGTATTTTTAGTAGAGATGGGGTTTCTCCATGTTGGTCAGGCTGGTCTCGAACTCCCGACCTCAGGTGATTCACCTGCCTCAGCCTCCCAAAGTGCTGAGATTACAGGTGTGAGCCACCACGCCCGGCCTTAAATGAACATTTTAAACAAGTGAGATCAAGATGCTGAAGCATTTATTTGAAGAACTGTAATAGGATGGCTTTAGCAGTAGGATCCTGAATACAAGGCACAATCAAAGCAGTGGCTTCCAAGAATTGCAAATGGTGCAGTCAAAGCAAAGGCAGACCAGGCCAGGTGTGGTGGCTTACACCTGTAATTCCAGCACTTTGGAAGGCCGAGACAGGTGGATCACTTCAGGCCAGGAGTTTGAGACCAGCCTGGCGAACATGGTGAAGCCTCGTCTCTACTAAAAATACAAAACTTACGCCAGTTGCAGTGGCTCACACCTGTAATCTCAGCACTCTGGGAGGCCGAAGCAGGTGGATCATTTGACGTCAGGAGTTTGAGACCCTGCTCGTCAACACGGTGAGAGCCTGTCTCTACTAAAAATACAAAAATTAGCCAGGTGTGGCGGCACGCACCTGTAATCCCAGCTGCGCCGGAGGCTGAGGCATGAGAATTGCTTGAGCCTGGGAGGCAGAGGTTGCTGTGAGCCGAGATGGCGCCACTGCATTCCAGCCTAGGTGACAGGGCAATACTCCATCTCCAAAAAATAATAACAATAAAATATAAATATAAAAATACAAAATTAGTCAGGAGCGCTGGTGTGTGTCTGTAATCCCAGCTACTTGGGAGGCTGAGGCAGGTGAATTGTTTGAACCTGGGAGGTGGAGAGTGCAGGTGCAGTGAGCCAAGATTGCGCCACTGCACTCCAGCCTGGGTGACAGAACAAGACTGTCTCTCCAAAAGCAGTCAAGAGCAAAGATCATGCCAACAGTTCTTTGTGATGCTCTACGCATTTTGCTTGTTGATTTTCTGGAGGGCCAAAAAATGACAACATCTCATTATTAATTTTGAGAAAGCAAAGCTCTAGCAGAAAAATGCCCAGGAGATTCACCAGAGAGTCCTTCTTCACCATGACAATGCTCCCGACCATTCCTCTCATCAAACAAGGGCAATTTTGCAAGAACTTCCACAGGAAATCTTTCTGACTGCTTTTTGTTTCCTAATCTTAAAAAATCTGTAAAGGGCACCCATTTTTCTTCAGTTAATAAAGACTGCATTGACATGGTTAAATTCCCGGGACCGCCGGGCGCGGTGGCTCAAGCCTGTAATCCCAGCACTTTGGGAGGCCGAGACGGGCGGATCACGAGGTCAGGAGATTGAGACCATCCTGGTTAACACGGTGAAACCCCGTCTCTACCAAAAAATACAAAAAACTAGCCGGGCGAGGTGGCGGGTGCCTGTAGTCCCAGCTACTGGGGAGGCTGAGGCAGGAGAATGGCATAAACCCGGGAGGTGGAGCTTGCAGTGAGCTGAGAACCAGCCACTGCACTCCAGCCTGGGCGACAGAGCGAGACTCCTCCGTCTCAAAAAAAAAAAAAAAAAAATTCCCGGGACCCTCATTTTTTTTAAGGATGCACTAAATGGCTGGTATCGCTGACAATAGCGTCTTGACCTTGATGGTGCTTATGTTAAGAAATAAAGTTTATAATTTTTATCCTTTAACTTCATTGTCCATGAACTTTTTGAAGTCCCCTTGTATATATATTAGTGTTGTGTTCTTTTTCACTTGCAAACTCCCTGAGATCTGGAACTTGTATTTCACTGCATATGTATCTTTCATAACACCTAGTAATCTGCTCTTCATTTAATGGGCATTTAGTACTTTCTGTACACACATTATTACTGTAATTGTTATTGTTGGCTTCTCTTGTCATTTCAGGGTGACTGTCATACTCCTCACCTTTCTGAGCTGGGAAACAATTGAGAAATATACGCAGGCATTAGAAATATACACAGATTCTGCTTTCTTGTTCATTAAACTGAAACAAAGAAAACAATTTTGACCTCAGGTCAAAATGGAATTCCAACACCTACTTTGGAATGAACTTGTGTACTCAGTCATTAGACAAAAGCAAATGACTTTTCAGGGGCACAGCCAATTTCTAACAGGAGGGGAGTGAGCTGAGGGCAGGGTGAGGATGGAGGCGTAGGGACTGGATGTGCACCCTGCTGGCAGGAGGTGCTTATAGGCTCCATTCCTTGACTGCCTTCTCTCTACGTCTCCCAGAGCTCTCATTTTAGAGTGCTTTCTTCCAAATCTTCACAGCCATTATGTTATAACGTCATGATTTTAAAGTGTGTGTTGGTGATGCGTCACTTTGGGAAGATATGGTCAAAGGCAGCAACTACTTTCACGTCCACTCTTGTCATCCAAGGCTTGCTGCAGTGGGATTACCACTGTGGGCAGGCAGATCTACTACTGTGGGTAGGCAGATCTGAATGAGAGCGCCAGAAGAGAGGCCAGGCCATGCATGTTCGGTGATCTTTTCAACTAATTACCAATTAGATACATCTCTCCTTCCCTAGGGAGACATGAATGGAGGAGATTGCAGAGAAAGATGGACGTTTTCTTCCAAAAACATCTGATGCTAGATCCAGGTTTTGTGACACCTGAATGTTACACAATTTGAGTGGTCCTCCTTAAGGAAAAGAATACAAAATTACAAGTAGAAAATTTGGTGAAAGGCTGGGAAGGGGCATGAGCAAGTGAAGGTACTAAAACTTAAGCTTCATAGATGTACTGTACATCCGCTTCTCAACAAGGGAGAAATGTCTATTTTTATGTATTAGGATGCTCTCAGATCCAATAATTTAACTTGGAAGCAAACCAACTTGTCCAAGCTGCAATAACAGAGTAGTGGCTGATGTAAATGAAGAGTCCAGTTGTTGCACAGGATCTGGGGTTGGCTGATCTAGCAGCTTGACAATGTCATCAATGACCCAGTTTCTTTCCATCTTTCCACTGTGCAGTCCACAGTATCAATTTCATCTTAGGCGGCTCCTTTCAGGTTTATAGCATGCATGCCAGCAGCAATGGGGATTCCTAGCTTCCTCTTTCATATTAAAAGAGAGAAAACAAGGCCAAGCACGGTGGCTCATGCCTATAACCCCAGTACTTTGGGAGGCCGAGGCAGGTGGATCACCTAAGGTCAGGAATTTGAGACCAGCCTGGCCAACATGGTGAAGCCCCATCTCTACTAAAAATACAAAAAATTAGCCAGGCATGGTGGCAGCTGCCTGTAATCCCAGCTACTCAGGAGGCTGAGGCAGGAGAATTGCTTGAACCTGGGAGACAGAGGTTGCAGTGAGCCAAGATTGTGCCACTGCACTCCAGCCTGGGGAACAAGAACAAAACTCCGTCTCAAAAAAGAAAAAAAAGAGAGAGAGGACAATTGCCTCAATTATTGAGCAAACGTCCTGAGCTTCAAACCATGGCCTGTTTGGTTTAAGCGCCTGAGTGACTAAGGCCTAAGCCAAGCACTGTGGCAAGAGGTATAAGGAGACTTTAAATGTCGTAAGCCAATTGGGGCTCGCCCCGAGAGATAAGGGTAAGAATGTGTCTCATCTAAGTCACATACGGGCCACATAATGAACAGTGGAATTGAGGCTGGTGAAACATTCCCAATGTACAATATGCAACCAGATGGTAGAGCCTGGAAGAATGGGTGCAATGTATTGAAGTTTCAAGCTACTTGTTTGATTTACACGTTGTCCTCCATCTTTATTTTTCTCTACCACTAGACTGAAAGTCCAGGAGGGCAGGAATCATTTGATCACTATTACCCAGCACCTACATTAAGAGATCAATATGTGTGACAGAATAAATGAATTTAGCACGAACTTATTACTAAAATTATTTTTGTAAAATGGAACTATGAAAAATGAAACTGGAAATATGAAGTCAAAATGGCAAAAACACTGAGAGATGATCACATTTGAGTTAAACTGAAAATAATTTTGGGGTCAGAACCCTAGGTTTCATCAAGAAAAGTGGAAATAGAACAAAGTATTTTTTTAAGTAGCTCTTCAAATTCCAACATGTTTCGGGGTGTCAGGGGTTCAATGAGACATCAAAAATGTTTCAATAGAAACAGAAAGGTAAGTGCAAAGTAAAGAATAATTAATATGGGGGGGAAGGGAGGGAGAGTATTAGGACAAATACCTAATGTATGCAGGGTTTAAAACCTAGATGATGAGTTGATAGGTGCAGCAAACCCCATGGCACATGTATACCTATGTAACAAACCTGCATGTTCTGCACATGTATCGCAGTATTTAAAGTAAATTTTTTTAAAAAAGGATAATATAACTATTTTATTTTGATATTATATGGAGGAACAATTACATTAAATGTGAGCACTAAATTTATAGTTTTGTAATGGAATAAAATACAGTATCAATATACCTCAAGCTGAAGGTGATGATTTAACATTTTTTATCATCTAAAAATAAAACAAGCTGGGCGCAGTGGCTCATGCCTGTAATCCCAACACTTTGGGAGGCCAAGGTGGGAGGATCACTTGAGCCCAGGAGTTCGAGACCAGCCTGGGCACTACAGGGAGACCCTGTCTGCAAATAAAAAAAATCAGCTGGGCATGGTGGCTTGTGCCTGTAGTCTCAACTACTCAGGAGGCTGAGGCGGGAGGATAGCTTGAGCCCAGGAGGTTGAAGCTCAAGCTATTCTCCTGTACCACTGGACTCCAGTCTGGGTGACAGAGAGAGAGACCCTGTCTCAAGAAAATAAAAGAGAACTAAAAATAAAACATTATCTTTTTTGGTGTGATAAAGCTGCTACAGAAAAAGAAAATAATTTTGTATGGTTTCTGATTTTCCATTTCTAAACATCTTTTATTATCTAGATCCCTTCCTGAAGAGTTGAACAAAAACCTGTTTGAAACTCAGAATACATTTTAAATATATTAAGCCTTGAAAAAAATTAAGTAACCCATTGGTGTGGGGAAAGAGAGATCAGACTGTTACTGTGTCTATATAGAAAGAAGTAGACATAAGAGACTCCATTTTGTTCTGTATTTGATATGCTGTTAATCTGTGACCCTACCCCCAACCCTGTCCTTGCAAGAGAGACATGCTGTGGTGACTCAAGGTTTAAGGGATTTGGGCTGTGCAGGGTGTGCTTTGTTAAACAAGTGCCTGAAGGCAGCTTGCTGGTTAAAAGTCATCACCATTCTCTTAATCTCAAGTACCCAGGGACACATACACTGCGGAAGGTCACAGGGACCTCTGCCTAGGAAAGCTAGGTATTGTCCAAGGTTTCTCCCCATGTGATAGTCTGAAATATGGCCTTGTGGGAAGGGAAAGACCTACTCGACCCCTGCCTGACACCCGTGAAGGGTCTGTGCTGAGGAGGACTAGTATACGAGGAAAGAAGGCCTCTTGGCAGTTGAGATAGAGAAAAGCATCTGTCTCCTGTCCGCCCCTGGGCAATGGAACATCTCGGTGTAAATACCCAATTGTATGTTCTGTTTACCGAGATGGGAGACAACCGCCTTAGGGCTGAAGGTGGGACGTGCTAGCGGCAATGCTGCTCTTTATGCACTAAAAGGTTTATGGAGATGTTTGCATATGCATANTAAGAGACTCCATTTTGTTCTGTATTTGATATGCTGTTAATCTGTGACCCTACCCCCAACCCTGTCCTTGCAAGAGAGACATGCTGTGGTGACTCAAGGTTTAAGGGATTTGGGCTGTGCAGGGTGTGCTTTGTTAAACAAGTGCCTGAAGGCAGCTTGCTGGTTAAAAGTCATCACCATTCTCTTAATCTCAAGTACCCAGGGACACATACACTGCGGAAGGTCACAGGGACCTCTGCCTAGGAAAGCTAGGTATTGTCCAAGGTTTCTCCCCGTGTGATAGTCTGAAATATGGCCTTGTGGGAAGGGGAAGACCTAATCGTCCCCCAGCCTGACACCCGTGAAGGGTCTGTGCTGAGGAGGACTAGTATACGAGGAAAGAAGGCCTCTTGGCAGTTGGGATAGAGAAAAGCATCTGTCTCCTGTCCGCCCCTGGGCAATGGAACATCTCGGTGTAAATACCCAATTGTATGTTCTGTTTACCGAGATGGGAGACAACCGCCTTAGGGCTGAAGGTGGGACGTGCTAGCGGCAATGCTGCTCTTTATGCACTAAAAGGTTTATGGAGATGTTTGCATATGCATATCAAGGCACAGCACTTTTCCTTAAACTTATGTCACAGAGATCTTTATTCGTATGTCTTACTGCTGACCTTCTCCCTACATGATCCTATTATCCTGTCACTTCCCTTTTTCTAAGATGGTAAAGATAATGATCAATAAATACTGAGATAATGATCAATAAGGGAACTCAGGGGCCGGTGCGTGGTCTGAGTTAGCTTTCATAATTCTTCGGGTGAAGTCAATGAGCAAGCACTGAAGAAAATATCATCAAATGTCACAAAGAACGTAGTAGGTTGGTACAAATTCCATCGTCATTCAGATCAGATCATGACATTTAGAGACAGACTGCTTCATAGAAACTTGCAGGAGCATTTTTCAAACCAAGACCTTGTTTTTCTGCTATGAACACCAAGTATCATAACAGAAAGCTGCTCTACTCATCAACTGGAACATGCCTTATATAAACCTCAAAAATGACTTTTTCACAGGGTACCTTCAGTGGTTGCCAATCTGGGCATGTGTGAACAACCAGGTTATAAAACTGTATCAGGTTCTTGTATGTCCGCTGGTTTTAGCCGAGCAGTACAAACACAGTTCTAAATTTTTTGAAGATGGATCCTTAAAGGAGGTACATAAGATAAATGAAATGTATGCTTCATTACAAGAGGAATTAAGAGTATATGCAAAAAAGTGGAACACAGTGAACAAGCAGTAGATAAACTAGTAAAGGATGTAAACAGATTAAAAAGAGAAATTGAAAACAGGAGATGAGCCCAGAGTCAGGCAGCACAAGAGAATCCAAAACCCTCAGAACATTTTTCTTTGTCAAGCATGACGGACCTTTTTTCCAGAATCTAAATTTCTTCATTCATGTGTTATGTCTAAAAACTAGACATGTTTCTAAAGGTAGCTGTAACAACAACCACTATCTCGCTGTAGTAGACAATTTGAACTTAATGGTAGAACACACTGACATTCCTGAAGCTAGTCCAGTTAGTACACCACAAATGATTAATCATAAAGCCTTAGACTTAGCTGGCAATTCAAGAGATCACAGCGGGCGGATCACGAGGTCAGGAGATCGAGACCATCCTGGCTAACATGGTGAAACCCCGTCTCTACTAAAAATAAAAAATTTAGCTGGGTGAGGTGGCGGGCGCCTGTAGTCCCAGCTACTCGGGAGGCTGAGGCCGGAGAATGGTGTGAACCCAGAAGGCGGAGCTTGCAGTGAGCGGAGATCACGCCACTGCACTCCAGCCTGGGCGACAGAGCAAGACTCCGTCTCAAAAAAAAAAGGGAGATCATGGCTGTTAGACACACAAGACAAACCATCTAAAACAGATACTGATAGTAGTAACAACAACAACAAAAAAGCATCCAAAATGAGCAGCCCAGAAACAGCTGAAGAGACTGAAGGTTTTGATGAACATTCACCGTCTCCCATGTTTTGATCCTTTTAACCTTAAAAGGAGATTTTTTAATTTGGCTGATGGGTAAAGCCAAACATTTTTATTGTTTTTACTAGGTTGAGCTACTTGCAGTAATACAGGTAAGTTCATTTGTTTTTACGATGTTCACCTGTTCGCAGTAATCCACAGATAAGTCTTAGTGCATTTATTTTACAAAGTACTTTTTCGAACATCAGATGCTTTTATTTCCAAACCTTTTTTCACCTTTCAATAAGTTGTTGAGGGAAAGGCTTACGCAGACACATTCTTTAGAACTGGAAAAGTGAAGCCAGGCACAGTGGCTCACAGCTATAATCCCAGCACTTTGGGAAGACAAGGCAGGAGGACTGATTGAGGCCAGGATTTAGAGACCAGCCTGGGCAACACAGTGAGACCCATCTCAATTAAAAAACAAAAGTATCAGAAAAGCAAGAATAGCCTTATTTTCACAACGTGGGAAGGAATTTATATGAAAATTTATCTGAGTCATTAAAATTCTCCTTAAGTGATAATTTTTTAGAAGTACACTATGGCTAGAGTTGCCAGATAGAATGCTGGATATCACGCAATAAATTTGCAAAACATGATCTAAAATTTAAATTTGTCCTACATTTGTACTTGCTAAATCTGGCAGCCTTAATTATTACGCAACTATAACCCAACACAAACAGTAATCTCTCCCCTAGTTTGGAGTCCTTTGCCCGAAATTTAGCAAATCCATAATTTTGAGTACAGTACAAGCCTGGTAATCCAGTGTGTTTGGGACAGGTCAGTGGAACTCAGATCTGATACATATATACATACATGTTTATCACCTTCAGTGTCTATTAGATATAAATCATCTTTTTATGTAAAAGGCACTACTGGTTTGAGGATAGACTTGTCTAGGAATATATTTTGTCCTCCTGTTGACAGCACCACTATACATCCCAATGTAACATTTCTACAAAGGGAAGATCTCTTAACCAGGCATACTTACATTTGCTAGTTAGAAAATCATTCTGAGCAGTTTTAACTCCATTCAATTGAATGGTGTATTATATTGTATGAGCTATTTGGGGACCAGATATAATGACAGTCATACAGAACCACTTTTATTCAACATATGTAAAATGTGATGAGCTAACATTTTAAATAAGCGATCTGCTTAATGAACCTTGATTGATATAAAGGGGAAGTGTCATTCTTTACATCACTCCTGAAACACTTTTCTATCCAAAGGTTGGTTTGAGTCAGTATTGGCATCATACAAGCACTTACTATAAAAAAAGTTTATTGGTGGCAATGTGATAGAATTTATTCCCGATATCTGATGTTACAAACGTTAGGGTCCCTGAAATATGCAGGATCCTTGTATGTAACTGGCATAAACCCTGTAAAGAGATAATTAAAGTTCTTGACAAAGCATAATGAGCACAGTTTCAGGCTCTCTTAATTGCTTTTGTGATTTATTTCTTCCCACAAAGACCTGTAAAATAAAAAGCTTCCTTACTCATAAAAAAGTCAATAAAGTTTAAAAAATGTTTATTTCTCAAACTGAAACATTATTTCCATATCTCTTGACCTTTTAGTACACATTTTTGTATATTTAGTACACAGATTTTGTATATTTTACTAAATCAAGTCAAACCTGTTCCAAGTCATGTGGTGTTATAGGTGACAGGTTTCATTTAGGGTGGGGTGGCTAGGTTGCAATGCTTTTAAATCAAGGCTCCACCTCAGGAACCTAGGAATGTTAGGTAGGAGATTAGGAAGTCCACGGCTTGCCAAGAACTTCAGCTATTCCATAAACAATCTGATTACATATGCTGACTCTTGCACGCTAAACAGGTTATCCAAGTCTTAAACTTGACGCTTCTTTGCAGTATTGAGCCACCCTTTCCATGGACATAATCATGCATTTGTACATTTAAATACCATTTTCTATCAACAGACCAGTATGCCAAAAACCACTGCAAAGTCTCCTACACACACCTTGCCTTGACTTTCTGTATATTTCTAGTATTAAAGAATGGTGTAGGCAAAAACATAGATATATGTGTAAGAAAAAAAAGACATGCCGGGCGCGGTGGCTCACGCCTGTAATCCCCACATTTTGGGAGGCCGAGGCGGGCGGATCACGAGGTCAGAGGATTGAGACCATCCTGGCTAACACAGTGAAACCCATCTCTACTAAAAATACAAAACAATTCGTCGGGCGTGGTGGTGGGCGCCTGTAGTCCCAGCTACCCGGGAAGCAGGAGAATGGCGTGAACCTGGGGGACAGAGCTTGCAGTGAGCCGAGATCACGCCACCGCACTCCAGCCTGGGCGACAAAGCGAGCCTCCGTCTCAAAAAAAAAAAAAAAAAAAAAAAAAAATGCATAAAATGGTTGAATTTTAGGGAAGTAGATTTACATTTTATCTGAAAAGAATATCAGTATATAATAGGCCTTTGAAAGTTAGATGCATAGTTCTACGAAAGTGGTGCCTAAGAATAGTATGTCAATCGATAAATTTTTTCCATAAAGAAACTGATTTTGCTAGACTACCTAATCACCAATTAACATCCTCTTGTAGGGAAAAATATGCTCGGTGACATGTTTAAATCGCGCTCAAGAGTACTGAAGAGGAATGATCTTCAAATCAAATAGCTATTTGATTTAGTAATAACTAAAAGATGGGAATCCTCTTCTTCTTGGCACACTTATTTTAATTAAGCTCCAAGGTAATTCAATAGATTCAACATTTAACACGTGTATTCAACATTACACATTTTTTCTGGAGTGAAATGGCTCTGAATGCCTTACACAATTTGCCCTGCCCTCCTTAGCTCTCTTACTTTATCTATGAATACTTCTTTCTTCTTTTCCCCTTGTTCCTTCTGTGGCAGACCCACACACGTCTGCTGTAACTGAACATGCCAGGCACATTCTCCCTTTTAAGCCTTTTAACAGCTGCTGTCTCTGCCTAGAATACTCTTTCTTGGGCACACACAAAACTAGCTTCCTGGCCTTCCTCAAACTTCTGCTCAAACTTCACCTCCTTAATCAGGTCTATCTGTCCCTCTTATTTAAAACTGTGACTACCACTTCTGATCTCCACATTTGATGCTCCTGCCCCCCCCCCCTTTTTCTCCACAGCATTTATCACTAACATTCCATGTAATTTTCTTACCTATTATGTTTATTGCCCATTTCTCACCTAGAATATAAGCCTCAGGGTGGAAGAACTTTGTCTTTTTGTTGTTCACTGCTTATCCCCAGAGTCAGGAGACATGCTTGGCACATTGTAGGTGCGCAGTAAATATTTTTTGAATTAATAATGAATATTTCTACCATCTGCTAGCTTACTGTTCATGCAGGAACTCAAATGTGTATGTGGTATGTGTTAAGCATGTGGTATGTTTCAAAAGTCAAACTTCCTCCTTAAGGAGAACACTCATCTACTCCCCCTTTAAACAAAAAATAGGAAAAAAAAGCAAAACAAAACACCTTCTCATTTCCCCACCTCCAACAAAAAGATTGTTGAGTTTTCTAAAGAAATAATACAAATGGATAAAACTGTTGTCCTTTCTCTCTCTCAAAAAAAAAACTATATATGGAGATTTCGGTAGCGTGCTGAGGTTCATCAAAGCACTAGAACAATGCTGCTTGAGACTTCAGAGGTTCAATCAGGAAGTGCAACCCAGAGGGCAGGATTTCCTGCTGGACCTCGAAATCCAACCCGGTCACCTACCCGCGCGACTGCGTCCACCGACGGCACGAAAGCCAAGCGAGTCTCCCTGCCGAGCTACTCGCTTGCGCCTCCTCCCAGGCTGAGCTTTGCCCCGCCCACCTGAGTCCTTCGCCAGTTAGGAGGAAAAGCAGCCGCTTAATGAACGGCAGAGTTTGGCTGGGAGATAAGGCTCGCGGGTCCCACCTGACCTCCTCCCCAAGTCTAAGCGCGCTTTTCACCGAGGCTTCAATTCTGGGATTTGGCAGCTCTGCTGTGAAAGCCCAAGTGGGTAACCAACAGCCTGGAGGACCCGAGTGGATTCGTTTCTCTCTTCCTCCTCGGCCACTCAACTGCTCCTTGTCCCTGACCCCGCGGTGGGGATGAATAACTCAACTCATTTCGGGCCCGCTTTCCTCAGAGGGCAAAGATGGGTCAGGGTAGGATGTTACATTAGTGTTGAGACTCTTTGGATCCGTTTCGTGGGTACCGAGGACACTTGAATACCCGAGCCAGGCTGCACCCGCCTGCGGGAGGCGCACCGCCGAAGCTGCGCGGGTGAAGCTCCCGGCCCCACCCACGGGGCGGGGCTCCGGCTCGGTCCGACCAGTGCCCGCAGTGGGGGAGGGCGATGGATCAGGCCACACGCCAGGGGCGAGCGCGACTCTCCTTCTGCTGGTCTCCCCAGCCTGGAAGGCGCTCTCTCTACGCCATCCTTTTCACGGCACTGAAAAGCCCCGTCCTCTCCTCCCAGTCCCGACTCCTCCGAGTGCTCCCCCACTGCCTGGGATGGTGCGGTCCCAGGTCGCGGGTCACGCGGCGGAGGGGGGCGTGGCCTGCCCCCGGCCCAGGCGGCTCTTCTCTTTGCCTCTGCTGGCGTCCGAGGAGTGGCGTTGGCTCCCGGAGCGATGCTGGGCCGGAGTCGCCTCGCCTTAGTCCTCCTGGCTGCCGCCTTCAGCTGTGCTGTCGCGCAGCACGCGCCGCCGGTGAGTGAGCTTGAGCCGAGGCGCGGAGAGGGGCGTGCAGGTGCGGGCGCGGATGGAGGCGCAGGTGTGGCGGGGCGGGCGGGGACGACGAACACCTGGTGCTGGGCAGCGTCTTTTCGGGGGTCTGTGGTTTCGCGCACAGGGATGTGGGTGCAAAGCGGGCTGGTGAACCCCGTCCTCGGTTGATTCGGTGCTATCTGGATGGAACTAGAACACCTTTAAAGGAAATCCTAATGTCTGCAGGATACCTGGAAGTGATTCGCATATTCGCAAATTTGAGTGAGTGTACTTGAATAACCAGTTCCAGGCTCTTGCATTTTGAACTGTTTAAATAAAATGTTCCGGTAGACCTGTGTGCATTACTCAATCAAGGACAGACTGCCTGATGGTCAGGTGCTTTCTTCCGAAGACATTCAGGAGCTCAGCTCAGGATACTGCAGGGCCTTGGGAATCGCTGAATGGTCCCAAGCCTGGGCGGTGCTAGCAGCCCAGGGCATGCCCCAGAGGGCCCCCTGTGGCCTTTTGCACCCAAGTCATGGGATCGCCTGTCCCGTGGCTCTTTCCCACGATCAAGTCACAGGGCCACGAACTTCCTAACTGCAAGAGACAGTGAGGGACTAGCGTGACTCTTTTATTTCACAGAAGAGGAAATAGACCTAGAGTGAGAAAATCTTTAGCCAGAGGTTACACTATTGTTTACTGAACATGCCTGACGCCCGAGTACTCTTGACGCTAGTACTCTTTCATAATTCATTTCTTTATAAAGCAGTCAGACTGCGTTTGTCTTTGCCAACAGACCGGATAAGTAGGAACCTGGCGCATCTAGCCTGAGGCTGGATATGAGATGGTCTTGAATAGCTTAGGTAGGTTATTGAAAGTGGAAGTAAGATGTACTTTCTCTTCTTTTATACCAGTAAGGAGAAATTATTTAAAATCATGTTGGAATATGACTTAGCCATTAAAATTGATATGATGTTTAGCAGATAAAAGTAGAATCCAGAATAGTATATATAGTTTTTCTTGTAATAGGAAAATGCACAGAACATATATGCGGACTCGATTGAAAGGCCGTAAAATAGAATTGCTCTACCGTGGGTAGGGAATTAATTTGCTTGAGGGTAGTTGGTATTACGGGAATTTTGAAAGAGTTTGTGATACTTTGTTACTGTCAGGGCCCTTCATTCAAAGACCACCAGGAACACTCTATGAGTTGAACAAATTGGGTTTAGTGTTCTTTGAGGCAAATGAGAACACACACCATGAGCGACGGTGGGTTATAGAAAAAACCCATGACAGAATTTGAACTTTGGTTGCATGATTTGGGGTAAGATTAAGGAACCGGGCTTTGCTGTAGATAGAATGCTGTTAGACGAGTTGATGGGTGCAGCACACCAACATGGCCCATGTATACATATGTAACAAACCTGCACGTTGTGCACATGTACCCTAGAACTTAAAGTATAATAAAAAAAAAAAGAGGAAAAAAAAGGAAGTGGAGCATTTCTATCACTAAGGAAGCAACAGCCATTCTACTTAGCAAGAGAAGGGGATGCTTGGTGTTTTGTGCGTTGCAGGTGACCTTGTTTTTATCTGTGCTTAGACAAAATCCTCAAGTGGCATTGCTTTGTCTTTCTTTGTCACGTCTCAGAATAATCTTATCCGAGGTAGCTATCTGTGACATAGTTTATGTCCAGGAGGAAAACAGAGCTTACCTGGCTGTGAGTGTCAGATGGGCTTGTAATAATATTGAGGTATAGCTGTGGGACTCAGAGCAGTTTCAGGTGTTGGAGGCTGTTTTTTCTTCTTTCTCAATAGCTTTATTTATTCTAGCAAAAGTATTTTGATAACTATTTTCAGAAGAAGTATCAACAACCTCTCAATGGATATAATAGTTCTCACCTAAAACAGCGATTATCAAAGTCTAGTCTGGCCACTGGTGTCAGTTGGGGAAGCTGTTTTCAATGAAATTAGAAAAATAAGAATGCAAAACTAAAATTATTAATTTAGAATGTTAATCTTTATTCTGGTTGTATGGATTTCCAGTTTTCATTGTTACTAACATGTTCTTAAAAATCGGCTAATGGCAGAGGTAGATGTTATGGGCATGGAATTTGTTTTGTTTTAACATCTCCATTTGACAGAATAAAAATTTGGACTCTCCTGTGCCAAGGCCTCATTAATTTTTTTTTTTTTTTTTGAGACGGAGTCTCGCTCTATCACCCAGGCTGGAGTGCAGTGGCCAGACCTTGGCTCGCTGCAAGCTCCGTCTCCCGGGTTTACGCCATTCTCCTGCCTCAGCCTCCCCAGTAGCTGGGACTACAGGCGCCCGCTACCTCGCCCGGCTAGTTTTTTTTTTTTTGTATTTTTTAGTAGAGACGGGGTTTCACCGGGTTAGCCAGGATGGTCTCGATCTCCTGACCTCGTGATCCGCCCGTCTCGGCCTCCCAAAGTGCTGGGATTACAGGCTTGAGCCACCGCGCCCGGCATCATTAATTTTTTTTACTGGCCTGGAAAATCCTGGGATCCATGGGCGGAAGGACCTTTAGAACCTTAGAGAAGTTCCGTTTATTCATTCTCTGAGAAGAATAAGCAGTTTTTCGGATGAAGTCGTTATAAACTATCGCCTCATGGTGAGAAAAGATATTTCAAAACTACTTTTGATAAATATGAATGAGGAGAACTGGCTTTAAATTGGAAACGAGTCATTTGATTTGGAACATCTGTAGGGCTTTTTTGTTTGTTTTGAGGCTTTTCACAATATTTATATGTTAAGGTCCTCCTGAGTTTTTCTTCATTATTGGATTTTTTAGGAGCCTATTAAGAGATGAGGGTGAAGACAGTGGCACAAGAAATGTCTGGAGAGACAGCACCAGATGACATCATCCAGGGTTCTGTAGACTCTTACTAAGGATTCAGAAATTTATCCTAAAAAATGGGAGAATCTGGAACCAGCCAATGGGAGGCCATTAAATGGTTTTAGACAAGATAACATTTTCACTTTAAAAAGATGAGTCTGGATTGGAGGGCAGCAAGGGTAGATGTGAGGAGACTGGGCCAGAAAAGAAAACAGGGTGCATTGAAGGATGGTGGCGCCAGGGGTGAGGGAGAGAAGTAGATGTTCTAGAAAAAAATCAGGAGGGCGAATGAGCAGAAGGAAGTATTGGGTAAGGATGAGGGAGTGAGGTGTCAGCGTGACTTGCACATTACCAAAGTGCTTCACTGGGCGAATGGTGGCCTCAGTGCCAGGGAACATGGGGAGGGGAAAGCTTGGGGGCTAAAGAATGGGGATCGTTTTCATTTGGGGTATGTGTTAAATTTCAGGTGGCAGAGAGACATTCAGCCGGCCACTCGTACTGGCACTCAGAAGAGAAACACTGAGAGTCATTGGCATAATGATATTATTTGAAGCCCTTGGAGCAGATGAACTCACTTAGAAAGAGGATTAGAGAAAGAGAAGAAAAGAGAACTAGGCAAAGGCTAAGTAACTTGCACATGTATATGTCAGGAAGAGGAGAAATTGCCAAAGTTAAAACAGGACAGGCTGGGCACCGTGGCTCACGCCTGTAATCGCAGCACTTTGGGAGGCCAAGGCGGGTGGATCACCTGAGGTCAGGAGTTTGAAACTAGCCTGCCCAACATGGGGAAACCCCATCTCTACTAAAAATACAAAAATTAGCTGGGCAGAGTGGCTCAGGCCTGTAGACTCAGCTACTCAGGAGGCTGAGGCGGAAGAATTGCTTGAACCTGGAAGGCAGAGGTTGCAGTGAGCCAAGCCTGGGCAATGAGCGAAACTTCCTCACACACACACACAGACACACATACACACATATACACGCACACGCACACACACACACACACAAAACAAAACAGAAGACTAAGTGGGACAGGAAGCTCAGGGAAGAGACTAGGACGGGTTAACTATGTTGAATATTATTGAGATGTCAATAGTATTATGATACTGGGCAACTGGAGGTCATTGGTCACCTCAGCCAGAGCAGTGTTGGGGGCAGAAAATCGCTTGCAGTAGGCTGAGGGTGATCAGCAGGAAAGGAGCTAGAGAGATGGCTGCTCTCAGTAATAAGTCTGACCCACTTCATAAGATGTGTGAAGATGAAACATAATGGCTAAGTAATGAATTGCCAAAGTAAACTTGTAAACTTATTTTTATACATCAGCTTCTCATATGAGTTAATGGCATATGTCAACATTGTTGACATTAGCTCTTGAATCAGCTTTAGCAGTGATTTTCACACAGTTGCCAGAAATCTCATAGACCGCATCTGGCCTAGGAATTTATTGTGCTTCATCTCCTTTTCCCTACTTCTCCCATAGAAGGAACACACAGGTGTAATCCGTTCACTTATTCAACAAATACTGCTTGCCTACGATGTGCCTGACTCCTAAATGCTGGGAATGCATCAGCCAATGAGATAGATGAGGTCCTTCCTCTCAATGGAGGGTTTATTCACATTCCTTTGACTTAAATATCAGTAGCGTAATAGGATGCCATCGCATCAAAGCCCAGAAGACAAGTGAAAACATTTACAAGCTCATGTGACTTGTTATACACCTAAGAAACCTGCCTCTTCGTATTCAGTATTTCTGCTGAGTTGTACATAAGAGGACATTATAGGAAAAACTTGTCTGGAAAATAGTTGTTGATGAATTCAAGAACTGAATGAAAAATTGTCTTGCTAGAGTTGTTTGGCTTCTGATGGGTATGAAAACTGACATGAGGTATATCATTTTAGATTATCTTTCATTGTCTCTTTCTGAGTATTTGAATAAGACAAGCACGCAAGGGCTTTCTGGACTTTGAAAGTTCGTTGTTAGATGCATACATTTCATTGAGGGTCTCCTAATTCTGTAGGGCTCAAATATTTTAAGGAGCTGTACAAGTTACGTCATTTTTTAAGGGTCTGGAGCATTCATTGAGACCTTAATGAAATACTATTGTCTTTATATTTTTGTGTTTTTTAGAACGTTACGTTCAGTAGCTCTGTAATTAGTTTATCTTAATGAGTGGGGAGGACAAAGAGGCTTAAGTTTCTATCAAATAACCAGAAAAATTAGAGAATTTGCTGACCCAAGCAGTCTTTTAAAAACACTTTCCAGAGAGTTTCTTTTTTTTTTTTTGAGACGGAGTCTCGCTGTGTCACCCAGGCTGGAGTGCAGTGGTGCTGTCTCGTCTCACTGCAACCTCCACCTCCTGGGTTCAAGCAATTCTCCTTCCTCAGCCTCCCGAGTACCTAGGATTACAGGCACATGCACCACACCCAGCTAATTTTTGCATTTTTAGTAGTGACGAGGTTTCGCCATGTTGGCCAGGCTGGCCTTGAACTCCTGACCTCAGGTGATCCACCCACCTCAGCCTCCCACAGTGCTAGAATCACAGGCATGAGGCACTGCGCCTGGCCCAGAGAGCTTCACATGCATTGAAACATCAGATTTTTACCACTTCTCTCCACTCTGAGGAGACAACTAGGGGACAGGGAGAAAGGGAAGGGGAGAGAGAGAGAGGGAAAGAGAAAGAGAGGGACTGGGGGGAGAGGGTTAGAAAGAATTGATTCTAAGTTGGATTTTGTTTCCTGTGATAGGGTGTAACATAGTATACTATCCCGACCACATAATCTCTGTTCATGTCATCTGTTTCTAATATTTATGTATCATCTATCTATTTAAGTTTCCACTTAATAGAGTTGTCTGTTATCGAAAGTGTGTGTACAGTTGGGGATAGTAAGAAATTTTAAATAACATTAAATAAGTTCATTATAATTCTGTTTTAGGGCTACTCATGGGTTTTGAAGCTGTGTCTCCCTGTAGAATTCTTTTCTGAGGGTGAGGAAGTAGCTCTTTTTTCCACCCTACCCCTAAAACTAACCTTTTTGCATAAATGACTTAGGCGCTCATGCCATGTGATTCCCTGAAATACTGTAGTCTCATAGCTGCTGACTTTCTTATTTTCTCTCACATTTATCCTGTTTTCTTGCAATCAGATTCTATGCCGATTTCATGTTTGTTCATTGCAACCAAGAGTCGTTACCAACTTCAGATTCCCACATGTATTGTGGCTAGCTTGCTCTTTAGCTCTTACTTCTGGTGCAGGTCACATTCTCTCCTAATCCTTGATGGAGCATTTTCAACTTCGCTCACAGTAAGGAATGTGCCTGTAATTTGATGTTTATTTTGGCTTTGGAACCCAGGGTGTGCAAATTTAATTATTAGGAAGGGATAGGAGTCATTAATTTGCCGAGTTGATTCTAGTGGTCATCAGAAGCCCTGAACTAAGTGCAGATTATTGTTAGGAATTAAATTGAGGCATTGGTTTTATTATCTCTGTGGGAAGCTGTTCGATAGAGCAGGGGAAGCCATTGACTCTGATTCTGTCACCAGCTGTGTAACTTTCTGCAAGTCACTAATGGAGCAGGGTCTTATGTCCACAACGTGATCATAAAATTAAGCACTTGGGTTAAGTATGCATCACAGTATTCCCAACTCATAGGAAAACAATGGTCAGATACACAAGAAAATATAGAGCGGAGTATGTCATCACAGCAGAATTTATTTACAAATTTTACAAAGTAAAATTAAGCTGCAACCCAAATAAGTCTCTAAGTAGCTCATTAGCAAAATAAGGAAAGCCATTTACCAATGGTGGGTTAACTAAATTGTATTCGATTGTAGCAGCAGAAATGTTGTGTCCAGGGAAGATGAAATTATTTTACATGTCGTTAAATGAGAACCCTTGTCCTGGACTTCGGGAGCAACATCAATATCAATTAAAGAACAAAGCATGTGATTTTGAATGATTTTTCTTGACTCTCAACGTACCGATAACTGATCAGTTGTTGATATTTATTAGATGATCAGTGCCAAGTTTGAAGTGACTGATGAGTTAGCCTCTGAATCATCTGTGTAAAACAACTATAGGCGAGGATGTTTTCAAAGAAGTTGAGAAAATAGCGATTCAGTATAACCTGAAATGGAATCTGCCAAGATACATACAAATTGACAGTGGTAATGTTTGTGAGTAGAAAATGCTGAGTTGAGCAAATTCACAAAACTTATGAACATGCAAGGTGTTTAAAGCTGATGGTTATTTATTACAGTATTCCTTTTCAGGTACTTTATGGAAAGTATTGGGATCTCACATGTGTTATTGAACCAGCAGTGTAAACCATGAGCTTCATTTGCTCTTGTGGATATAAGCGTCATCATTTCTGTGAATTTTTGTCAGAAATAGAGGCCGGATATCCTGATGTCTCTTGTGACAGAGCCATTAGATGTCTTGGTAGCTATGAAGTTTTGCAGTCTTCGAGTTCACAGTTGAGACTAAAGTTTTTCTAAACAAGAACTGCCCCCAGCCACTATTATTGAACATGAATGACTTTGGAAATTAGCTTTTGCTACAGACTTGATATTGTTTCTTAATGAATTCAACCCAAAATTATAAGACAAAGCCACACATATATGAGAAACTTACACTGTGGTAAGGCAAATTTGACAGCTAGTGTTTGAATCACAGGTAATGTCAACCTACTTTATATATTCCCCATGTTACCAAAGTTAAAACAAGATGCTAGACCCCCATTCTTACACGGCTTTGCAGCAGATACATTTTCTGAGCTCAAGCTACAGTTCCAAGAGTTTTCTTACCTACTGTACTCTATCTTATTTTGGATTTGTACTTTTTTAAAACAATTATTTTGCTGTCACAGTACTGGTTCTCCAGAGGAAAGGAGATAAATACACTTGATACGTTGAATAACAAAAGAACCATAAATCTGTGTGGACTTTTTAGGATAAGTTTAGGAGAAGATTCTATTTTGCCACTAAGCTTGGACAACTCTCCCTAAAACAGTCTCATTCATTCATTGTCTCAGGCAGTGACCTCAGTGTTGGGGGCCGTCCTCGCCTCAAGGAGCACAGAGTCTGGTATTGATGAGGAACGTGAACAAATGATTATGATGCAGTGTCATAAACGTGGTGATGTGCATGTGTACAAATGCTGTGAGAGTACAAGTGAGGGTATGACTGTTTTTATATGGAAGATAGACGAAGACTTCACAAGAAAGAAAATACTTGAACTGAATCTTGGAAGTTAGAACCAGCAGTAAGGAAAAGGCATTCTAGCAAGAGGGAATAGCACAGGCACAGGCTTGGAAGGGTAAGAGATCATAGGAAGTGCTTGCATAAATACTAAGGGGAGTGTCAGGAGATGCGGCTGGGATGGTAAGTTACAGAAAGATGATGAAGGGCCCTGTGCTGTGTGCCCTGAAAATCTGGTTTGGGAGGCAAATCCCAGGACAGGATGCAATACACATGGCTAGTAAGTTGAGGTAATACATCCTATCAGGTCATTTACTTTTAGTGCTAAGTCAGCCTCTCTAACATCAACATTTTCCATCTGCTTTGTTACATTTGTCTGTTACTCAATATATTTGCAATATTAGAGCCAAATTATAACACCTCGCACTTTCGCAAATTGAATTGAAACTGAAAATCTACTTAATGGTGTAGGATTTTACAAGTTTCCTGGAAGGAAAAGACTGATTTTAAGAGGCGTTGAAATGGCATGAAAGAGCAAAATCAGACTTGATCTTGTCTTCACAGATAAACCACTTTCGAAATGGCTTATTCCGTTAGCAAGCATTTGTTATTTTCTGAAACTTAATTTTCTTTGCTTTTTAGTGGACAGAAGACTGCAGAAAATCAACCTATCCTCCTTCAGGACCAACGTGAGTAAACATCAGATGATGAAAACTCCCTTTGACCTTTGCGAAGTTTTTCCTCTTTGTAATAATTGCTCATAAACTAATGGTAGTGAATACAATCTTCAGTCATGTTTTCCATTCTGAGACAGAGGTTTGTTTCTCAGGTTTGTGTATTATGCATTTGGCTGAGATCTTGGACAAATATGAAAATATCTTCCAATTCAAATGCCCATTGCTAGCCTATCAAAATCATCGGAAAGAAAAAGATTTTCAACCAGGCGTGGTGGCTCAGGCCTGTAATCCCAGCACTTTGGGATACCAAGGCAGGTGGATCACGAGGTCAGGAGATCGAGACCATCCTGGCTAACGGTGAAACCCCATGTCTACTAAAAATAAAAAAATTATCCGGGCGTGGTGGTGGGTGCCTGTAGTTCCAGCTACTCGGGAGGCTGAGGCAGGAGAATGGCGTGAACCCAGGAGGTGGAGCTTGCAGTGAGTGGAGATCGCACCACTGCACTCCTGCCTGGGTGACAGAGCGAGACTCTGTCTCCAAAAAAGGAAAAAAAGGATTTTCATTCTCCACTAAATTCTTCTGTCTACCACGAAGTGTTTTTCTCATCTTTGACAAATATAAGGGCTGTATTTGAAATAACCTGTGATTCTCTGTGGTGCCTGGATTATAAGCCACCAAATTATTTTGGAACAAAAAAGCACAGGACCCCATATGTGATACGTTCTCAAAATAAAGCTTGGCACAACAGAGCTATCGAGGACAGAACAGGATTGGAACACCTCAGAGGAGGACCAGTGTCATGATTCACTGTGTTTAACATTAATATTTTTAGTCTAGATTTTGGTCTTTCCAAATCCTCAGTGTTTAAATGGGCCTGTGAGAAAGCCATAATAATAGCTCGCAGACCCAGAGGGTACAGAACAGAGAAAAGAAGGAACTGGTATAGGGGATGGTGATCTTACTCTCCTACACTGCCCTCTCGCTGAAAGTAGCCTGCTGGTTGTAGGGGAAAACAGTAAAACTCTGTCAGGTGATATCAAGATGACATTCTCGGTTTCTGCAACATTCCAAATTATGTATGTTGTACTGCTATTGTCTAAAGAATGTATTCTAAATAGCCTCTGTCCCGAATGGCGTGAAACTGTAATAAACTAAATTATTTTGACTTACTCGCCTTTATGTAGAAAGAGGCCAGTATTTGGCAGGAAGTAATTTAGAGGTAACCCATTTGGATGGTGTTCGGGGCCCGTGTTCATTCCAGCTCTTTCTTCAATGGCCTGCTCTCTGAAAGTCTTCCTTTCTGTCATCACTGGCATCCTTCTGGCCTTCAGTGACATGTCTGCCTTACCGATTGATTGTGTCTCTCAGCTGGTCTCACTGGCCCAATTCATTGAACATTTAATGAGGTGCCTTCCACGTTTAAGGCCGTTTCTACTCTCTTTTAGGTGCACTTTACATGTGTCTGTAAATTGAATGCCCTGTAATTGGAAACCATAAACCTTTGTTGATTGGGCATTTTACTGATTCCTTATTGCCATGTGTGTGTGAGTGTGTGTCTACATACGCACATACGTACCTACACATGTACATACATATATACCCCGAACACATACATATGTATACGTAGGCATAACGTGTGTTTCTTTCCTTGCCTTCATTTCTCTACTAGGTTACTTTTTACCACCCCAGCCTGCTTTCCTACACAAAAAGCCTCAGCTTTGCTCTCACCCTTCTCCTCTCTGAACTCTTATCAATGGATCTTGAGATCTAGGAGATAAGTGTGGTATTTATATCCCTCTGAATGACAAACAGTCGTCCTGTCCTGTGAGATCATCCTTTTCAATTAAGTGCATAGATTTGAGCAGCATCCATGGGCAAATATGAGGAAAGAAAAAGATAACCTGTTTGGCCAGCATGGCTAGTCAAACCAATGCTGGAGATAAAGGAACTGATAGCCAGATCACCCCTGAATCCATCTGAATCGCATTCAGCATTTCTTTCCCACTGCTCACTGGGTGGCTAGCACCTGCTTTCTTATTTGTAAATGTGTGTGTTGTGTCACTTGGACTAGTTTCCATGCGACCCGGGTAGCCATGTGGGCTCAGGCGATGTTGCTGATGTTATGAATCGCATGGACATTGCCAACACTAAGTCTCGAAAATGATGAAATGATGTTTCTTGTTTGCAGTGAAGTAGGAAAATACACTGTGATAACTACCGTTGATTGAATGCCAGTGCTGCTAAGTGTTTTTTGTTTTGATTTGTTTTTTTTTTTTGCATTTTTCATGTAGTGTCTTCGCTGCTGTTATAAGGTGGATACTCTTTTATTCTTATGGGGAAATTGAGGAGCACAAGTTAAATACTGAAATGTTTTAGAAAACTGTTTAACGAGAGGTAAAATGTGCGATTATGACTAAGCTTTAGCTATTAAAATAATTTTGTTTATTAGATTAACCAGTTCTCTCAAATTCTACTTAGCGCTGCTTTGATGGTAGAGAGGTCTGTGTGGTCTTATCCCCGCTTCATTGTAATCCCTTCATTGTCTGTCGGTTGTGTTGCGTTCATCCCCTCTTCATCGCCTCTCTGAGATCCATGAGCCTACCCAAGACTCTAGGCTGAAAAAGGATCGGGACTTTATGGCAGATATAGAGGCATGATTTGGGATTGGTTGTGTGTTATGCGGTGAGGAGCAGCTGATTGGAGTTCATAGGGACGACATGCATTGCTCCAACAGGCCGCTGAGTTATCTGTGCTACTAAACATAGAAATCTAAGTGCACACTTGAAGGGAGAGGGAAGGCTGGTAACACCTGCCTGTAATATGGGGAACAGTAATTACTGAATTGTGGGACAAAATTTTACATGCGAAATTATGGTCCATCAGAAATGGAATTAATTTGTTGTGATGAAAAGCTTTTTTCTGGAATATAAGTATTGTAGTATTTCATGTAGATATCAGCTCCTAGGCAATGGGGAACTTGAAAATGCTTTGAGAAGAAGAAAATTCATTCACTGTGATTTTGTTTAAATGTACGTTTCCAAAATTGAGTATGCTTTTCTTTTGTCTAAATCACAACCTGAATGTCTGTTAGTTAACAGTTGCATAAAACCTCATACATGTACCAGGGCCCCCAGTTACACAGCATTATTTAGAGAACGAAGTAATTATTTATGACAGTGGAAATATAAATAGAACCACAGTTCATGACTTAGGTAACAACCCATCTGCAGCTATGGACATAAATCTAGATAACCTTTCTATTTAGGTGACTGGTGTCATTGTGGCACATACCAGAGTCACCCTACCAGTCTCAGGAGCAGATCAGTGGAACAGATGATGGTTATTTTTAGGCATAGGTTTATACTGATAAACCACGAAATGGCACACCCTTAAAAGCTATTTCAGTTTAGTAACAAGGGCCAGAAAATAATATTCCTATAGCAACAAAAATAGTTATAGAATTCATCCACCAGAGATATGGCCCAGCTCCCTTGATAAGTGAGTGGATGTTGCTATATCCTCAGAAATTGCTGCATGTAAGTTAAAGAGTAGGAAGCTGGAGAAAGGATATGACAGAATATGGCTCGGGCTTGGACTTCGTACAGAAAAATCAGAAGAGAAGAGGTATATAGTAGGGAAGATGAGGATGGCTGACAGAATCATGAAGGTTCTCGAAGCTGGTCATGGGAAGATAATACATGTTGCTACTCTGGGGCTTAGAAGGTGATGATCTTCCTGAAGTCAACACTGGAGACAATGGTTTGGCAATAGTGTTACACTCACTGAGAGAATTCTGAAACTGGAAACCAATTGGAGAATTGTCTAGAGCCTAGACTAAATCTTTGCAGATATTTAGGAGAAAAAAAATGGTAGGTATTTCCCATCAGTGATAATCAGGTTAGAGCTCTTAAGCCATAGTTGATTTTTTCATAGAAAACCAATTCACATGAACCTTCCCTACTAGATCATTCTATTCCAAGATTTCTGTGACCACTTATGATTGTGTTCTCAACCTAGAAGCACTAGGTAGAGAATGAACTTTCTTTCCAAATTTTGGTTTGGGTAACCAAATTAGACACTGTCGTTAAGACTGTGCCTCTCATATATCCTTATAGATGTTATCTAACCCTCACAAAAAACCCTTTGATCATTTCAAGATGATACACCTCTCATTACAGGTACAGAGGTCCAGCTCCATGGTACACCATAAATCTTGATTTACCACCCTACAAAAGATGGCATGAATTGATGGTTGACAAGGCACCAATGGTATGCTCTGATGCTTAAATCTTTTATTTATTTTTTATTTTACTTCTTTATTATTATTTATTTATTTATTTATTTGAGACAGAGTCTCACTCTGTCACCCAGACTGGAGTGCAGTGGCACGATCTCAGCTCACCGCAACCTCCGCCTCTTGGGTTCAAGCAAGTCCCCTGCCTCAGTTTCCCGAGTAGCTCGAATTACAGGCACCTGCCACCATGCCGATTAATTTTTGTATTTTTAGTAGAGACAAGATTTTGCCATGTTGTCCAAGCTGATCTCGAACTCCTGACCTCAAGTGATCCTCCCGCCTTGGCCTGCCAAAGTGCTGGGATTATAGGCATGAGCCACCATGCCTGGCCATATTTTTTATTTTATTTATTTATTTTCCCCCAAGGACTGTGAAGATTTAGTGTTAAATCTTTTATTTCTAACTTTATTAAATATTATTGTATTTTTAAAAGAACACTTCATGAAATTACCCACAGAATGGTTTGAAATTGTGCTTTTGATACCTTTCTGCCATATACAATAAATGACAGTAGAGGAAAAGAGGTCATTCCTCTGTAGGCTTTGTTCTTTTTTGTAAACTTTACCTTTGTTTCTTTCCCTTTATGTTATCTCCTTTCATGTAAATCATTAAGATTCAAATTCACTTTAAAGATAAAATTAGACTTACTGTATTAATATATTAATTGAGGCCAGGCACAGTGGCTCATGCCTGTAATCAATCCCAGTACTTTGGGAGGCTGAGGAAGGCAGATCACCTGAGGTCAGAAGTTCAAGACCAGCCTGTCCAACATGGTGAAACCCCATCTCTATTAAAAATACAAAAATTAGGCCGGGTGTGGTGGCTCCCACCTGTAATCCCAGCACTTTGGGAGGCTGAGGCGGGTGGATCACAAGGTCAGGAGTTCGAGACCAGCCTAGCCAAGATGGTAAAACCCCGTCTCTACTAAAATTACAAAAATTAGCCAGGCGTGGTGGCATACGCCTGTAGTCCCAGCTACTTGGGAGGCTGAGGCAAGAGAATCACTTGAACCCGGGAGGCGGAGGTTGCGGTGAGCCGAGATCATGCCATTGCACTCCAGCCTGGGTGGCAAGAGTGAAACTCTGTCTTAAAAGAAAAAAAAAACAAACAAAAATTAACTGGGCATGGTGATGCACGCTTGTAATCCCAGCTACTTGGGAGGGTGAAGCAGGAGAATCCCTTGAACCCGGGAGGCAGAGATTGCAGTGAGCTGAGATGGTGCTACTGCACTCCAGCCTGGGTGACAGAGTGAGACTCTGTTTAAAAAATATATATATATATATCTTTTATATATATTTTATATCTATATTTATATATACATACTTTTATATATTTATCATTTTTTTAATAATATATAAATATATTTATATTTTTTTATATATATATATAAATTGTCAAATAGCACTCTCTTTCAGCTACATATGGGTAAGCCAAAAGGTAATCTTGACAGCATTTCATTATATCTTTTAGTAAGCATTTTATTTATTTTTCAGCTAAAAGTTATAGTGAATTCTCTGAAGAATATGGTAAATACATTCGTCCCAAGTGGAAAAATTATGCAGATAGTGGATGAAAAATTGGTAAGAAATATTATTTCTCACAATAAATGTTAAGCACACACGCATTACACACAAAAATCAGAAAATGCTCTGGTATTTATTTAAGGGCATAATTCAGCAACCTCTTCGCAGGGACTTGGACAGATCTGCGTGAATCTAGCTCACTGTCAGAACTTCAGAGGGACTTAAATTTGGGGGACTGGTCATATTAGGGTAACAGCATAGCAAATTATGGTTTCGTAAAAGGATGGGACTACATTACGACACCGGGCAGACAAACATACTTCATCTGGGAGTGTGCTGTTTCCTTCCCTTTATGAGTGAGTTCACTAGTGAAGACTTGGTTTTTTTTCTTAGGTATCTCAGGGACATTCAGAGATTTTTTTTTCTAGATACGACCAAATTATGACCAAATGACATACTCAGCCTGGCCCCGTATTCTGTAGAGTTCCTCAGTAGCTCTGACCCCGAAACTCATTTGGGTTGAGTGTTCCTGTGCAATCACCAAACTATTTCATTTTCATCCTTTCATGCAGGAAGACTCCCATTTCTCACTCCATTTCTCAGCCCCGTTTTTGCTTACGCAGAACCAATGAAACACCTAGGGCCTGGCCCCTAGAACTGTTAAAGGGACCCTCATTGTACTTGATGGCAGATTTTGGGCACTCATGACATTCGGGGTTGGGCAGCTTTTTTGTTTGTTTGTTTGTTTTGAGACCTCACTCATCTCACTCTGTAGCCCAAGCTGGAGTGCAGTGACGTGATCATAGCTCACAGCTGCCTTGATCTCCCAGACTCACGGGATCCTCCTGCCTCAGCCTCCTGAGTAGCTGGGACTACAGTCACATGCCACCACACCCAGCTAATTTTCTGAATTTTTAGTAGAGATGGAGGCTTGCTCTGTCACCCAGGCTGGTCTCCCAACTCCTGGGCTCAAGCGATCCTCCCGCCTCGACCTTCCAAAGTGTTCTCCCAAAGTGTTGGGATCATAGGTGTGAACTGCCATGCCCGGCCTGGGTTGGATATTTCTTTGTCATGGGGCTGTCCTATACATTTTAGGATGCCCGGCCTGGGGTGGGTATCTCTTTGTTGCAGGGCTGTCCTCTACATTTCAGGATGCCCAGTCTGGGGTGGGTATCTCTTTGTCATGGGGCTGTCCTGTGCATTGCAGGATGTTTAGCAGCATCCCTGGCCCTTACCCAGGGATGCTGGTAACACCCCCTCAGTTGTGACAACCAAAAAATGTCCTTAGATATTTCCGAATCTCCCATGGTCGAGAATCATTGCCCTAGCGGCCGAGTGCTCTGGGCACATCCTCCCTCTGACACTTGTACCTGCCAAGCACCAAACCCATTATCCCTCATGTTCATGCTGTTAGAGCTTTTGTTTCAGGCTATCCTTTATGTTCATACTTACCAGACTTCCTCAAAACAAAAAATGCTGGCAGGAGCGAAAGAGGATGAGGTCCCCACGTACCCCATATGCCTTAATCTCCCCTCTACTCTGAATGTTATCAGGGAGGGCAGCATTGCAGAGTGTTTTTGTGCCACGCCTTGGAATCGGGCAATACTGGGTTTTAAGGCTGGATCACTCACATAATAGCTGTGTGTCCTAGGGAAAGTTCCTTAATCTATGAAACCTCAGTTTTCTCATCAGGGAGAATAATACTTACTAATACGTATTTCATATGGTGGTTGTAAGGATTAAATGACATACTGTGTATAAAGCATAGTGCTTGGATGTAATAAGTGTTTAATAAATACCCATTAAGTCACATTTGTTTGTTAAATGGCTGGAACATTCCACTTGGGCAGTGCTTTGAGTTCCTAGGGAAAAAAAGTAATACGTTTAGGCGACATTGCATATAATTACCAAGCTGGTTAAAAAAATGAGATTCGTGAATTTTAAACACTATCTCAGCAAGAGGCTGTGAACTTAAGTTGTGATCTAGATGTTAGTAGTTGCCATTGAGAATAAATATATGATGTCCACCACTGAATTTGCTTAAAGTCTATAGTTTGCTAAGATAATGCAGTTACTTCATGTTAGCCAAAGATCAGCCATTAACCATGACACAAGGCTATGGATAGACTAGTTCAGGTTTATCTCCGTGCGTGTGGGAAGGAAATGGTAAGAAGGGTATATGCCAATGGCTAGAGGGTGAATTCATGCAGAAAGACAAGGAGTGCTTGTTATGATGTTTTTGTGGTGTGGGTCAAATTAGGTCATCCAGGTGGAGTTACTCTCGTTCCTGCCTTCTCTGGAGAATGATGGAAAATAAGGCAGGAAAACAATCTGAGAATCTGGTCTATGTATAGGGGCCCAATATTGAGTATTATATAGAATCTTTTTTTTTTTTTTTTTTGAGACGGAGTCTCGCTCTGTCGCCCAGGCTGGAGTGCAGTGGCCGGATCTCAGCTCACGGCAAGCTCCGCCTCCCGGGTTTACGCCATTCTCCTGCCTCAGCCTCCCGAGTAGCTGGGACTACAGGCGCCAGCCACCTCGCCCAGCTAGCTTTTTTTGTATTTTTTAGTAGAGACAGGGTTTCACCGTGTTAGCCAGGATGGTCTCGAACTCCTGACCTCGTGATCCGCCCGTCTCGGCCTCCCAAAGTGCTGGGATTACAGGCTTGAGCCACCGTGCCCGGCCAGATTCTTTTTATAACTACATGATGTAAAAATGCTTTAAAAAATAACTCCTATCACTTATTGTGATAGCAGTATCTAGAACAAATTATACGTCAAAGAACTAGATTTCAAAGTATGTTTTTTAGGTTAAATGCTTTTATTAATATATTTGTTTTCCAGCCTGGCCTCCTTGGCAACTTTCCTGGCCCTTTTGAAGAGGAAATGAAGGGTATCGCCGCTGTTACTGATATACCTTTAGGTAAAGTTCACTTAGAAGCTTTTAAAAAAAAAAGTAATTAAACTCTTTTACAAATTTCCATTGAGGTGTGATATACAGCCAAGTGCACAGGTCTTACGTATACAGCTCAGTGAAGCTTCAGAAATGGATACGTGCACGTAGCCATGACTCAGATCAAGATACGGAAGAGCCCAGCACTCCATAGTACTCCACCATGCCCCTTTGCAGAAAATACTGCCTCCTCCAGTAACCACTATTCGGATGCCACTGTAGATTAGTTTTGCCTCTTCGTGAACTTTATATAAGTAGAACTGAATGATAGGAGCTCTGGGGTGTGACTCTTCTGCTTTCATTATGGGTAGTGTGCCACTCCATGAACAGGGTATTTGAGTTGTTTTCAGATTTGCGATATTAAGAATAGATGAGTTATAAATATTTTAGTACATTGTTGGGGTCTATGTGCTCATTTTTCTGGATATATACCTAGGAAGTGAACCGTTGGGTTATAGAGTAATTGGATGTTTAGCCTTGTAGATTCTGCCAAACAGTTTTCCACAGTGATTCCAGCAGTTGACAATCAGCAGAGTGTGATTGATTCAGTTTTCTCCACTTGATAATTCTCCTCTCAAGAGTATCAGTCTTTTCTTTTTCCTTTTTTTCTTTGATAGTGTCAATCTTTACTTGAGCCTTTTTGTTGAGTGTCACAATATCCCATTTTAGTTTTAATTTGCATTTCCTCGATGTCTAATGAGATTTAACACTTTATTGACTTTTTTTTTTTTTTTTTTGGTTTCTTTGTTTCTTTTGGAGAAGGGCTTGTTAAGGTCTTTTGCCCTTTTAAAAATTAGATTGAAGGAATTCTTTACATACTTTGAATATAAGCCCTTTGTCAGATGTGTGGATTCTGAATATGTGCTCCCAGTCTGTGACTTTCATTTTTATTCTCTTAGGGTGTCTTTTGATGAACAGACATTTTTAATTTTAGTGAAGTCTAATACCTCAGTCTTCTCTTTTATGAGTAGTGCCTTTTGTATCCATTTAAGAAATCTTGGCCTAGTCCAAAGTCATATATATGCTTATGTATTTTCTTCTAGATATTTAATGTTTACTTTTGACATTTAGGCCTATGATGTATTTTGAATTATTTTTGTATATGCTATATGACTTAAGGGTCAAGGTTCGGGATTTTCTCATATGGTATATCCAGTTAGTTAAACACTGTTAATTCAGAAGGCTGTCCTTTCCTCAGCAAATTGCAGTGGTGTCTTTGATATAAATGTACAATACATATATATATACACACACAGACACACACACATGTGTATATGTATATACAAACAGGTGATTATATATATGTTGTTTTGTTTGGAGAATTACTGTTAAGTTTCATTTACCTATTTGTCTTCCCTTGTATCAATGCTATTCTACCTCAGTTACTAAAGCTTTATAGTAAGTCTTAAAATTAGGTAGTATAATTCTTCCAACTTTGTTTTTCTCAACATTTATTTAGGTTATTGATTTCTCTGAGCAGTATCTTATTTTCAGGGAGAAGGCCTTGCATGTCATTCATTAAAATTATTCTTAGATATGGATGGTTTGGGAAGCTATTTTTAAAATTTCAGTTTAAGCTTTATGGCATGTAACGAAAAAGATTTTCCCCACGACCCCGAAAGTTTTATCTTTAAGCTACCAAAGCAGTAGTGTCGTTATTTTAAATAGCCAATAGTACCTTCATTTTATAAGAGAGATGATTGAGAATTTGTGAAAATCAGTGGCCAGTTTTGTGTGTTGCTTCTTTAAAAAAATGATTTAAAAGATAGTCAACATACTGGAAATAGCTGCTAGCTGCCTTTATGAAAAGCAAGTCTAATTCCTTTATTATGTAAAGAACTCTAGCAAATCAATACCAAATATTATAAATACCTCATGGATTAAGAAGAATAACATGATGTATACGCCAGCCCTCGCGTGTAAATTTATATAATTTATAATTATTATTAAATTCTATAATAAAATAAGTAGAATGGTCACCAAATTAGGAAATGTTAATTGAAATAAAGTAAGCATTGGATTTGGCGTGAAAAAAATATTGAGCTTAACATGTTAATGTTAAATAGGAGCAGAAATGAAATGTATTACCTATCTTTGAATTAAATGCTAAACAGCAGTTTTACACATTTTGGGAAAGTATTCAAAAAATAAAATGCCCTAGAATGGGGTGTCTTGGCAGCTCTGTACTAATTTTATTAATAGTTATTGATTAATAGTTCTTGAATCTCCTTTTCACCTTAAAATTTTAGTCACAGTTGAAAATCTGGGCAAAATACATTTCAAGCAAACAGCCAAGAGCCAGTTGTATTAAATGATCATATTTACGCTCCCAAAAGAAAAATCGAAATGAAGCATGTTGAGAAACATTTTTGACATGATGTTGGAGAACAGTTGCAACTTGCCCAGATGTTCAGCTGGTCCAAAGGCTGCCTCCTGGGTGACTTGTTTCATCTTGAGTCTAGAAAGTCCAGGCTGGGGAAGAAAACCACCGTCCAGCCGGCCGTTCCGGCACAGCCCCACTGGCCAAAACACACACTCACACATTGAAAATACTTAAACTTTTCTTAAAACAAATTTTCTCCCATCGTCATGGTTCTGTATATTAATACAAAATTTTCCTTTTTTTTTCATAGGAGAGATTATTTCGTACAATATTTTTTACGAATTTTTTACCATTTGTACTTCAATAGTAGCAGAAGACAGAAAAGGTAATTGTGCACTGAGGGAGGGTGGGCAGTATGAAGCACTATGTAAAGAAGAATCTTCTAAATAAACGGAATTAGAACTTCTAAACTTTGGGCTTGCTACATAAATTCTGTGTGTGTTGCATAGAGCTTTTATTTCTTGGTAAATTTTATGAGTGTACTGAAAATTCTCCTTATTTTAAGACTACTATACTGCCTATTAAAGTTGAATTCAAACATGCCAAAAACCTGGAAGAAATGTTTCAAGGCTAGAAACATTGTTCTTTTCCTCATAGTCTACTTACACCCATCTACATGATTTAATAGAAGTGCTCGCAGGAGGTACTTCCTTATCTTCATGTATGTCATGATATCTGTCCTTTTCCTGAGGCCCAGAACACACATTCTGTCATCCTTTCCCAGCCAGGCGACCCAGTGTGTACCAGCCTCCCTTTCTCGTATTTTTCCTAATGGGTCTCCAGAGTACAAAGCACAGGACAACTTCGCTAACTCACCCTGATCTTCGACCTATACTCTGGGTATACATTTGCCTGTACCTCACCCTTGAGGTGTCCTGCTCTAGGGGATGATGCCTGAAGGGAAACATTGGATGAATCCCAGTAATTGAGGCTCAGATTTCTGTGTCCTGGTAGAACCATGTGATAGTGAAACAAAATATGACCATTGATTCCTTTTCCCATATTCTTATCTTACCTGAAACCTGTGCTTTCAGATTTTGTGGGGTTGTCTGGCAGATTGACAGTGACAACAGTCCCATCTAGTGAAGGCTTAGGATATTAGGATGTTTGTTACTTCTCATTGTTTGAAGAAACAGTTGTGAATATAAATTAATCAAAATTAGAGGCCAGACACGGTGGCTTACACCTGTGATCCTAGCACTTTGGGATGCCAAGGCAGGTGGATCATCTGAGGTCAGGAGTTTGAGACCAGTGTGGCCAACATGGTGAAACCCCATCTCTACTAAAAAAAAAAAAAAAAAAAAAAAACTAGCCGGGTGTGGTGGCATGTGTCTGTAATCCCAACTACGTGGAAGGCTGAGGCACAAGAATTGCTTGAACCTGGGAGGCAAAGGTTGCAGTGAGCTGAGATCGCACCACTGCACTCCAGTCTGGGCAACAGAACGAGACTCTGTCTCAAAAATTTAATTAATCAAAATTAATTGTCCAGCTTTGATTTAGCATCTTAACTGCTATTACACGTCTCTCTGTCTACCTTCAAATAGGTCATCTAATACATGGGAGAAACATGGATTTTGGAGTATTTCTTGGGTAAGTAAAGAACACAGGGTCGGGCATGGTGGCTCACACCTGTAATCCCAGCACTTTGGGAGACTGAGGCCAGTGGATCACGAGATCAGGAGTTTAAGACCAGCCTGGCCAAGATGGTGAAATCCCATCTCTACTAAAAATACAAAAATTAGCCAGGCATGGTGGGGGCCACCTGTAATCCCAGCTACTCGGGAGGCCGAGGCAGAGAATTGCTTAAACCTGTGAGGCAGAGGTTCCAGTAAGCCAAGATCGTGCCACTGAGCTCCAGCTTGGGTTACAGAGCCAGACTTCACCTAAAAAAAAAAAACCACAGGAACTGTTTAATTCTATAAGAAGAGTAGGTTGTATTACATTGATGAAAAGTAAGTTTCAAGTCACACCCAAAATGTGATCATAAGTGAAGATAAATGGATTACTGAGTGTTGAGAAAAGAGGGGTACACTCTTCTATTATATGTGTCCATCTTGACCTTTCTGACAAAATAAGAGTGCTGTAATTAGCATTCTGTGTTTGAATCTGAGGCTCACTATTTATAAGCTGTGTGATACTGGGAGAGTTACCCGACTTCTCTGAACCTCAGTTTTATCATTTGGAAAACAGAATAAAGGTACCATATTGTAAAGGTCTTGTTAGGATTGATCATGGTGACTCGGTAGATAAAGCTCCCAGTGTAGTGTCTGGCCCTCATCATCAATGTTCATCATTATTTTCACTGTGTTTCTTAAATGTCACTGAAACTTGTCTTTTGTAGGTGGAACATAAACAATGATACCTGGGTCATAACTGAGGAACTAAAACCTTTAACGGTGAATTTGGACTTTCAAAGAAACAACAAAACTGTCTTCAAGGCTTCAAGCTTTGCTGGCTATGTGGGCATGTTAACAGGATTCAAACCAGTAAGGACTCTGTTGTTACATAATTATACAGGTAGCTTTTTGTCCTATTACTGTTATGTAAAAGGTGAAATCTAAGAATATGAGGACCTAAAGGGAATATGAAGCCCCATTTCATCCCCTTGTACTTCTTGTCACTTCATAGGTATGAGATCCCGTGGTAGAGACGAGTAGAAAGGAAATGGAGGTTTCTGAGCCTGTTCTAGGATAAAGAGCATGTGGCTGGGTGTCAAGGGCTGGGAGTCACAGTCTAGGATCTGGTCCTGGGTCTGCCACTCACTTAGGCAAGTCAGGCGTTCATTCTCTGCCCTTCAGTTTCCTGTCCAAAAAACGTAGCCAGTGATACCCCACCTACTTATGTCACATACTAGAATCAGAAATGCTTTGAACTTTTTAAAAAGCCTTGCATGGTTTTGATTTATTTATGCCTTCCCCATTACCCAAGCTGGGCCTTTATATCCCACTCTGAAGTACAGCGGCGACAGGGCCTTAAAGCGCATGGTTGATGTTTCTGACTTCGTTGCTTTGTCTTTTTCTCAGGGACTGTTCAGTCTTACACTGAATGAACGTTTCAGTGTAAATGGTGGTTATCTGGGTAAGTAGAGCATTCTCAAGTGAAATGGGAATCTCAGAGCTTTTTTATGAGGATGACTGGACTGTGCCTTCTGATTACATAGTCCAACCTCTTCGGGTTCCTAACTGGTTACAAAGTCTAACCTCTTCTGGTTCCCAACTGGTTACATTGTCCACCCTCTTCCGGTTCTTGACTGGTTACAAAGTCCAGTCTCTTCCATTTCCTGACTGGTTATATAGTCCAGCCTCTTCCGGTTCCTGACTGGTTACATAGTCCACCCTCTTCCAGTTCCTGACGGTTACATAGTACAGCCTCTTCTGGTTCCTGACGGTTACATAGTCCAGCCTCTTCTGGTTCCTGACTGGTTACATAGTCCAGCCTCTTCCGGTTGCTGACTGGTTACACAGTCCAGCCTCTTCCGGTTCCTGATATAGTCTAACCTCTTCCAGTTCCTGACAGTATGTTCGATCTCTTCCAGGTATTCTAGAATGGATTTTGGGAAAGAAAGATGCCATGTGGATAGGGTTTCTCACTAGAACAGTTCTGGAAAATAGCACAAGGTAAAGTGTTTCGTTGCTTTACTATCAAATACAAATATTTGTTAAGCTCCAGCTTAACAATCCTTTGAGGAGCTATTGCAGAATTTCTTAGGTGAACCTCTGACACTCGTGGAATTATTCATGTTTTCTTTGTGCATATTGTGTGTTTTACAGTAAAGAAATGAATTACTTAAAATTAGCACTAGGGATACTGACATTCTGAAAGGCACCTATGAATATTTTTGGTGTACAGAAAAAAAAAATCACCCACACACAAAAGAACAATTGTACAGTAAAATCTTCATTTAAATGGTAGTACAGACCAGACACAGTGGCTTATGCCTGTAATCCTAACACTTTGTGAGGCTGAGACTGGCAGACCACTTGACCCCAGGGGTTTGAGACCAGTCTGAGCAACATGGCGAAATCCTGTCTCTACAAAAAATACAGAAATTAGCCAGGCATGGTGGCACATGCCTGTAGTCCCAGCTACTCAGGAGGCTGAGGTGGGAGGATCACCTGAGCCCAAGGAGGTCGAGACTGCAGTGAACTGGCATCCGTCCACTGCACTTCACCCTGGGTGACAGAGTAAGACTCTATCTCAAAAAAACAAAATAAATAAGTACAAAATGTAGTAAATATTAGCCTGTAAGTTTTATCCTGCTTTGGTATAGAAATCTTACAATAGCAAAACTACCTTTCCTTCATTCAGCCTGCACTGCGTCCAAATAAATGGGCATCAATCCTGTTTCTAATAATTCCCAGGGAATAAGATTTAATGTTAGTAGTGTTCTTTGATAACCCAATTCAATTTTCAATAGTCCTAATTTTCAAGAAGGTTTACTTTCTATTCTCTTAAGTCCCATATACTGTAATATTATTTCCCTTTGTTCTGTTGTTCAGTGAAAGGCATGGACAGTAAGGGTGGAAGATGATCTCTCGAGGCCACTTTGTTTCTCCTTCAGATTAGAGGGACTTCCTAAGATTCCCACTTCCCATCTCAGTGTTCACCATCTGAGGATTGCTTTTCCCAGAGTCATTGCTCACCATCCTTTTTTACAAATCACTTTGCGGCTGGGCGTGGTGGCTCATGCCTGTAATCCCAGCACTTCGGGAGGCAAAGGCAAGAGTATCGCTTGCACCCAGGAGTTCGAGACTAGCCTTGGCAACATAGTGAGACCCCCATCTCTAAAATAAAAATAAATAAAGAATACGTTCCTTAGATACTTGTTTTCCTTTAGTTTCTACAGAGCTAAACATTTCCATTCTAAGTCATCTAAAAATGTTTCCTACCATCATCCTCAGCAAACTAACACAGGAACTGAAAACCAGACACCGCATGTTCTCACTCATAAGTGGGAGCTGAACAAAGAGAACATGTGAACACAGGGAGGGGAACATCATACACTGGGCCTTTCGGGGGGTGGGGTAAAAGGGGAGGGAGAGCATTAGGACAAATACCTAATGCTTGTAGGGCTTGAAACCTAGATGATGGGTTGATGGGTGCAGCAAACCACCATGGCACATGTATACCTATGTAACAGACCTGCATGTTCAGCACGTGTATCCCAGAACTTAAAAGTAAAATTTAAAAATAAATGAAGTTATTTACTGAAATAAAAAAAGTTTCATTTTTTTTTTCATTGTTTCTATATAGTTATGAAGAAGCCAAGAATACATTGACCAAGACCAAGATACTGGCCCCAGCCTACTTTATCCTGGGAGGCAACCAGTCTGGGGAGGGTTGTGTGATTACACGAGACAGAAAGGAATCATTGGATGTATATGAGTAAGTAGATTTGTTAAAGCAAAAGAAGTAGAAACAAAAGCATACACTGACATACTTCGAGTTTTAAGGCTGTAGCCTAAGAGGGAATCTCTCTTTTTGTATCTAGACTCGATGCTAAGCAGGGTAGATGGTATGTGGTACAAACAAATTATGACCGTTGGAAAAATCCCTTCTTCCTTGATGATCGCAGAACGCCTGCAAAGATGTGTCTGAACCACACCACCCAAGAGGTACCTTTGCGGGTCATCTTTAGAAAGAAACTGTTGCCATGAAAGATTCTCTTGGTTCTGCCATTTTTCTTTGGCCTTCAAGTAATTTATAAACCTCCTATTATTCATAGTATCTCTGGTCACTCTCCACTGATTTTTTGGGGTTTTTTTTGTTTGTTTGTTTGTTTGTTTTTTTGAGACGGAGTCTCGCTCTGTCGCCCAAACTGGAGTGCAGTGGCCGGATCTTAGCTCACTGTGAGCTCCGCCTTTCAGGTTCACGCCATTCTCCTGCCTCAGCCTCCCGAGTAGCTGGGACTATAGGCACTCGCCACCTCGCCCGGCTAGTTTTTTGTATTTTTTTAGTAGAGGCGGGGTTTCACCGTGTTAGGCAGGATGGTCTTGATCTCCTGACCTTGTGATCCGCCCGTCTCGGCCTCCCAAAGTGCTGGGATTACAGGCTTGAGCCACCGCACCCAGCCTTTTGTGTTTTTTTTTTTAACTTAAAGAGCAAAATTGTGCTGTACTTTCCCTTTCTGGTTCTAATGCGGGATACCACTCTGAAGTTGAATAACAAACAGGCAAGAATTTAAAAAGGGGAATGAGAGAGAGGAAAGTAATCCATAAAAACTGTTACCTGTGTTTCTAACAGTGACTCCCACGGAAAGTCTACTGCGGGGATGGAGGGGAGGTTGATTAAAGACTGTCTTGACCGGGCGCAATGGCTCATGCCTGTAATCCCATCACTTTGGGAGGCCGAGGCGGGTGGATCATGAGGTCAGGAGATTGAGACCATCCTGGCTAACACAGTAAAACCCCGTGTCTACTAAAAATACAAAAAAAATTAGCTGGGCGTGGCGGCAGGCGCCTGTAGTCCCATCTACTCGGGAGGCTGTGGCAGGAGAATGGCGTGAACCCAGGAGGCAGAGTTTGCAGTGAGTCGAGATCGCACCACTGCACTCCAGCCTGGGCGACAGAGTGAGACTCCATCTCAAAAAAAAAAAAAGAATGTCTTGGTTTCTGGTGACCCATGTGTGTAGATAAGGCTGTTGACTTCGTATTTAACTTACTGAACAAAACTTTTTGTATGTGTTTTAGAATATCTCATTTGAAACCATGTATGATGTCCTGTCAACAAAACCTGTCCTCAACAAGGTATTTTAAATATTGTATGTATATTTGCCTTAAGGGAAAGAATTTGGCCCGGTGTTTTATCTTTCTCTGTTATCTTTGATCAGTTTGAACACAGAAGTTATGTTCACCTTAGGGCTGATTTTTTAAAAAATGTTTTTGTGTGGCTAAAACTGTATTTTGGAATACAACAAAGAAAATGATCACTGAGGCTAGATAGGTCAGAGTATTGTTTATAGCTTTATTTACATGGCAACTTAATTAAGTCTAGCATTTTACTCTTATCGGTATCTATTAAAAATCTCACACTATATAACTAAGCAAATTCTGAAGTCCATTTTCAGACAGAGCTCTGTGTCTTGGTGGGTTAGGGTTTCCCTTAAACTTTACTACATCTGTTTATCTTTTCCCTACACTATAGATTTAAAAAAAATGCTAAAAGTTTCCTAATCATCCCACCACTTGCTAACAGTCGTTCCCTGAATGTTCTGAATATGCCCCCTTAATTATGCCATTTGTTCCTTCTTTTTTTTGGTCCTTTTCCACAGCTCTCCCTAACGTAAACATGCCACCTTTACCCTTGCCAGGAGAAATCTCTCCTTGTCTTTAGCGTCCAGGTCATCCTGGCTCTCGCAAGAAGCCTGCCTTCAGTTCATGGGCCCTGCCATACTTGGCGTTTTGCCTACAGCATCTTTGAGCAAGTCACCATCTCGTGACTGTAGTTTGTGTGAACCATGAGTTTGGGTGTGTGCCTTGTAATCTGGGTGCCTGCAGTTTCCCCCACTGTATTGGAAATGCTTTAAGGATAGGGATAGCCAAAGCTCCACGGTTTTTACTCCATAGGACACCCGGAGGCCTCCCGGACTGCCAGCTGTGCGTCGAGGAGGGTTAAGGCATTGGGGGTGAAGCAATGTGCTGCCAGGAATAAGCTCCTGTAAGGAGCTGGAGATCATTTCCTGAGTCTTTTTATATTCACTAACTGAAACAGTGATCCTGTTGAAGTTGGTTGCTTTAATTATTTGATAAGACTCTATAATGATTAGCTAATTTTACATTATACTATATGAATATAAATATATACATTATATAACATGCGTTGCATATATTAACATTATATTATTTAATATTAAATTAACTTCCTAAAGCAAATTCTGCAAGTATAGAAATGCTAATATGTATCAGAACATCTCTGAATTGAAAACGTCCTTAAAGTAAAAATAACTTTTCTTTCAGCTGACCGTGTTCACAACCTTGATAGATGTTACCAAAGATCAATTTGAAACTTACATACGGGACTGCCCTGACCCTTGTATAGGTTGGTGAGCACACGTCTGGTCTACAGAACGCGGCCTCTGAAACATGAAGACACCACCTCCGTGTGACCGAATACTGCAGCTGTCTGACCCTCCAAAGACTAAGACTCGGGGCAGGTTCTCTTTGAGTCACAAGCTTGTCTTCCTGCAGCTGTTGACAATTGACAGACTTTTTTTTTTTTTTGCCCTATCAGTTGATTTTTTATCTTATTTACAGTAAGATTTTTATCTTATTTACAGATAACTTCTTTAGGGGAAGTAAAACAATCATCTAGAATTCATTGAGTTTTGTTTCACTTTGACATTGGGGGATCTGGCGGGCAGTCGAACCATGGTGAGCTCCACCTCCGTGGAATAAATGGAGATTCAGCGTGGGTATTGAATCCAGCACATCTGTGTGAGTAACAGAACAGTAAACACTCCACATTCTTCAGTTTTTCAGTTTCACCTACATATTTGTATGTTTTTCTGTATAACAGCCTTTTCCTTCCGGTTCTAACTACTGTTAAAATTAATATACCATTACCTTTGCTGTTAGTGACAGCAGTATAATTTTATTACATACGATTAGAGGGATGAGACAGACATTCACCTGTATGTTACTTTTAATGGGCAAAAAGTGGGCCTTTGACTCTAAATAGCACTTTTAGGGGTTCAAGAAGTAATCAGTATGCAAGGCAGTCTTTTATACAATAATTGAAGTTTTCCCTTTTTCATAATTCCTCTACCTCCCAGTAACCCTAAGGAAGTTGCTAACTTAAAAAACCGCATCCCAGTTTCTGTGAATTTAGTAAATAAACAAAGACGTGGAAAATAGGAAGTGAACTCATTATTTTAAATTCTCATAAGTAGCATTCATGTAATAAACAGGTTTTTAGTTTGTTCTTCAGATTGACATGTCGTTTGAAAGAAATGTTAGTAGTTACTAAAATTATGTTACTCTGTTTTTCAGAAATCAAACTACTTATGAAAAGTACTAATAGAACTTGTTAACCTCTCTAACCTTCACGATTAACTGTGAAATGTATGCCATTTGTGCAAGCCCATATGTCCATTTCATTTTGTATAATCACAGTTGTGTTCCTGACACTCAATAAACAGCCATTGGAAAGGGTGCCAGTCAGCAGTCATGAACGCTGATTGGGTGTGTACATCTGTGTTGGTTTGAAGGTGGGGGTTATTATCGAGAAATACAAGCTGAACATCGTATCTGAATTAAATAACAAGGGTTATGTAAGTGGGTTATTAAATATGACTAAACGGTCACAATCTTACTCTTACATGACTAATACCACCTCTTAACCAGATACTATCAACCCAATTTGCAGGCCTTTAAAGGTAGTTTTTCCCCCAGATAGGAGGTGCTTCCACAAAACTTTAGTGATTCCAAGATTACTTTAGTAAAGCGAGAGGAATTATAAGAGGATTTACATTAAAATAGGATTCGATTAATGAAAAAAAAAGTTTACTCAGATTTTCTACCTCTTATACAAATGAAGTCAGGTAAACTTGTTGTGTTTTTTTATTAATGTAGTCATCTTTGATATGCCTGATAATAAAGAGGTGAGATGCTAATTTCAGACCAATTTCTCAGGAGTAAATCACAGTTTACAAGAAATAACAGGTGTTAAGATTTTAAGAAGTAATTGTTTAGTGGTAAAGCAGTTTTAAAATAGGATGTACAGGATAAACCTAGTTATATAACACTTTATACATGTACTTATGCATAACTAGATACAGATCTAGAATATCAAAAGATGACTGGGAGGATATTATCCAAAATGCCGACCGTAATTCCCATTGGATAATACTAAGTGCTATTTTAATTTGGAGAGGACAAAACTTAGTAGCCATTGGACATTAATGAGACTACTTTTAGAAATACTATAAAAAAAAAAAAAGGTCCAGGTTGAATCCAAACCATGTGCTATATCTCATTTCCCTGCCTGGTTTTTGGGAGTTTGATTTTGAATGGAAAGCTAAATCCTACCTGTATTCCTTCACACATGGAGCTCCTCAGTCACTCATCTTAATTCTTAATTAGAGCTCCTACTTACCCATTTATTTACCTGGCCTTGTGATTGATAACATGCTTGACCTAGATTACCTCCTCAGCAAACCCTGGTATCACTTGTAATCACACTTGCCAACCATGGAACAAAGGGTAACTTGATGAAAGTTGCATTAATAGAAGGGCTTAGAGCCAGGCTTTCAGCCAGGTCTGTCCAACTCCTGTGCTCTTATCATGACACCTGAATTCTTTTTCTTTTTTCTTTTTTTTGAGATGGAGTCTCACTCTGTCGCCCAGGCTGGGGTGCAGTGGCCGGATCTCAGCTCACTGCAAGCTCTGCCTCCCGGGTTCACGCCATTCTCCTGCCTCAGCCTCCCGAGTAGCTGGGACTACAGGTGCCCGCCACCTTGCCCGACTAGATTTTTGTATTTTTTAGTAGAGACGAGTTTTCACCATGTTAGCCAGGATGGTCTCGATCTCCTGACCTCGTGATCCACCCGTCTTGGCCTCCCAAAGTGCTGGGATTACAGGCTTGAGCCACCGCGCCCGGCCCCGAATTTTTTTTTTTTTTTTTTTTTGAGACAGAGTCTCTCTCTGTTGCCCAGGCTGGAGTGCAGTGGCGTAATCTTGGCTCACTGCAAGCTCCACCACCCGGGTTCACGCAATTCTCCTGCCTCAGCCTCCCGCCACCATGCCTGGGAGGGACTACAGGCACCTGCCACCACGCCCGGCTAATTTTTTTTTGTATTTTTAGTAGAGACAGGGTTTCACCGTGTTCACCAGGACGGTCTCAACCTCCTGACCTCTTCATCCGCCTGCCTCGGCCTCCCAAAGTGCTGGGATTACAGGCGTGAGCGCCCCCGGCCCCGAATTCTTAACTTTGCAAGTAGGATTGAGAAACAGCTCTGTCCTGTGAGACCCACACTTCTGCTGCCGTGGACCAGGCCACCATGCTGAGCCTGGACACCACTGTGTCACTGCCTTCTACTTGTTCTGTGTCAATTATTAATGTTCCGGTAGGGATCAGAAACCCTTTGGTGTCAGGAGCTGACGGGTCACTTGTTTCTCTGACTACCCTGAGTCTGAATCATGCTCAGCTTGTGGGGAATGCGTTAAGAGCACCTCAGTCTTTCTGTGGCTGTGACCCAGGAGTACATGAAAAATACGAAACGTTCTGAAATTTTTAAAAAGTCACCGTAAAAGCTCACAGAGTCATTATTGAAGTTAGTCTCACAAAGTGAAGGATAGTTTTTGTTTATTGGTGACAATTTACAAAATAGTTGCCAGCTCAGCATCACAAATGACAGATGTGGCCAGCAGGCTCCAGACCACACCGAGCTGCGTGCTGGCCCCATCTACAAGCCTGGGGAAGTGTGGCTGGGCTCCTCAGCCTTCACAACTTGTGGAGGTTGGTCAGCTCACATGAAAATCAGTCCTCTCTCTTTCCCTGGTACTCCCTCCCTCTTATGTTGATAAAGTGGGTTTCCCAGCCGGGTGGCACGGGGGATACTAGACTGGTGTGTGTTGGGCAATTCTCTGGTGGTTCTTGACATCTTCAAGGGTGCTTGTCTAGGCAGAGGACAGATTAGTTTCCTGACTACGGTAATAAAGATCTTCGTCTACCTGTAGGGCAAAGGTTGGATGAGTTGCTTGGACAAGAAGCTCGTCTTGTAACTTGAGGGGTCTCCTGAGCCTGGGGTTCCTAAGCTAGGATACAGATGATGCATCATAAATTGGGTTGTCACACATCACCTCCTTGGGGGACTTGGGGGTGGGGAGCAAATGGAATTCCCAGAGTAATACAGTCCTTTGCCTTTGACCGAGGAGTCTGCCAGCATCCAGGAAGCTATGGCAGGCTAGGTCATTAAACTTGCAAGCAGGGTAAGATCTCAGGCGTTTCAGTGTCTCAGCCGTCGGGGCAGCTGGGCAGGATCTAGGCATGCCAGCCCCCGGGCTGCCTCCAACAGCGCCGGCTTCCTCTGGGGCTCCTGGAAGGGCAGGCTTGGACAGTGATATGGTTTGGCCCTGTGTCTCACTCAAATCTCATCTCGAGTTGTCAGGGGAGGGACCAGGTGGAGTTGATTGGAGCATGGGGGTGGTTTCCCCCATGCTGTTCTCGTGATAGCGAGTGAGCGAGCTCTCCCGAGAGCTGATGGTTTTAAACTGTGGCACTTCCTCATTCTCCGACTTGCTTCTCTCCTGCTGCCTTGTGAAGGTGTTGTCTCCGAATTTCCCCCGTGCCTTCTGCCACGATTGTCAGTTTCCTGAGGCCTCCCCAGCCATGCGGAACTGTGAGTCAGTTAAACCTCTTTCCTTTATAACTTAGCAGTGTGAAAACGGACTACTACAGACAGAGTGGGATAGACTGCACCCCTCTGTGGTCTCACAGGCTGGGAAAGGAGGTGTGGGGCATGCACAATATGGAGAAAGTTAGTAAAAATCACTGGCCCTGTGGACCAGAAGAGACCTGGGCCAACTGGGTTTTGCCTCTGTCAAATATAAAATCCACATAAAGATACCTAACCATTCAGCCCTCATTGGGGGCCCTCCTGATTACTTTTCACCAAGACCCAAACTTGGCTTGGTCGTCCCAGTCCTCAGTGGTAGCAATAACACCTGGAACTTATTGCTCCCATTGCAAGGTTGAGCAATAGCACCTGTCCTGCAGATCTCACAGACAAGCAGCCTGTGGCGCAGCTGGAGTTTTATGTTCCAGGTGCGCGGAGCCCAGCACACAGCTCCGCTGCAGAGGTTGGAGGGAGGTGCAGAGGCAGCGTGGGCTCCTGGTGGATTCAGCTGCAGGCAGTAGCCCAAACATTTACTTCACATGTATCTGATTCTTGTGTCCATTTGTAGCCGATAGGCCAATGTGGAGGCATCTCAGCTGGCTGCCTATGACTGTTGTAACATTTCAAATGCTTTCTGCACAATAGGACATTGTTATTTTTAAATACTTGATTGGAATTTTTCTTTTCTCCTTTTTTTTATTTTTCTTTTTTTTTGTTTTGAGACAGAGTCATGCTCTGTTGCCCAGGCTGGAGCACAGTGGTGCCATCTTGGCTAACTGCGGCCACCACCTCCCAGGTTCAAGCAGTTCTGCTTCATCCTCCAGAGTAGCTGGGATTACAGGCACCCACCACCACGGCCAGCTAAATTTTGTACTTTTAGTAGAGACAGAGTTTCACTGTGTTGGCCAGGCTGATCTTGAACTCCTGACCTCAAGTGAGGTGTTCACCTCAGCCTCCCAAAGTACTGAGGTTACAGGCATGAGCCACCGCACCTGGCCGATATGGAAATTTTGATTGAATTCAGAACTCTTCACAAGGTAATTTAGTACATGTATCAATGAAAGTTAAAAAAAAAAACAATTAGTTTTCAAATGTAATTCCAATTTCTGTAAATCCTTGAATGCTTGTACAACACTATTTTAAATTTATTAATTAGGCATACAGATTGATCCTTAATGATTTTTCTAAAATTTGAGGAGATCATAAAATCTTGGCCAAGAATTGTGTATAGCAATTTCAAACGGAAAACAGGTTATAAAAACATGTTAAGAAAATAGCTGGGCTCTGTTACTCACGCCTGTAATCCTAGCACTTTGGGAGGCAGAGGTGGGTGGATTGCCTGAGTTCAAGAGTTCAAGACAAGCTTGGGTAACATGGGGAAACCCTGTCTCTACATAAAATACAGAAGATCAGCTGGGCAAGGTGCCGGGCGTCTGTAATCCCAGCTATTCAGGAGGCTGAGGCATGAGAACTGCTTGAACCCAGGAGGCAGAGGTTGCAGTAAGTCAAGATCATGCCACTCCACTCCAGCCTGGGCAACAAAGTGAAACTCTGTCTCAAAAAAAAAAAAAAAAAGATATAGTTTTGCATTTTGACGTGTAATATCTCCCCTAATACCTTCTGTTCATGACTTAGACATTTCATAATTAATAAAAAGAAAATGTAATGAATTTTTCGCCAAGTCCCTTATCCCCTGTCGTTTACAAACACTATCCTTTTCGGTATGTACTGCAGCACGCATACAGGCCAAAAGATAACAAATCTCTCATTGTTTCCATTGCTTCATCACCAGCTGGGTGACCAGCGACACATGACTTAACTCCTTGCATCCCCATATCTGCCTTTGTAAAATGAGGGTTTAAATCCAATTTTCTCTCAGGATTCCACTAGCTTGATAAATCTCGATTCAAATTGTGTCTCAGTTTGGCAGGGAATCCAGTAGCAGCCAACACCCAGATGTGGTTGGACTTGTCAGAACCGTTGTAGTCTTTGTTAGTCATACACATGCATGGGTGAAATCCAATCAAAACTTTCATATCAAGTATTTCAAAATGATGCTCTACTTGGCAGAAAAGCACAGAGTTTGGGCAGTCATGGGCAAGTAGCCAAGATGCCTCCAAACTGGCCTGTGAGCTGCAAATGACATTTTATACATGTATAACATATACAAAATATGTATATTTTATATACATATATACAATTTATATCTACACATAAACGTATAATTTGTACACACAGAGATTTACAGTAAATATGTTATAATGGGAAACCATAGTACCTAGTTCAATGCCAACCCTCGTTGAATGTCAGAAAAACAGTAAGGCTGGGCATGGTGGCTCACACCTGTAATCCCAGCACTTTGGGAGGCCAAGGCAGGAACATCACATGAGGCCAGAAGTTTGAGACCAGCCTGGACAACATTGTGAGACTTCATGGCTACTCAAAATAAAAAAATAATTAGCTGGGCATTGCAGCATGCACCTGTGTCCCAGCTACTCGGGAGGCTGAGGCGGGAGGAGCACTTGAGCCTGGGAGATGGAGGCTGCAGTGAGCTATGATTGTACCACTGCACTCCAGCCTGGGTGACACAGCAAGACTCTGTCGCAATTAAAAAAAAAAATTACATTATGCTCTATGATAGTTTAGTGGCCTACACAAATTCAGCTCTTCCCATGTTGTGGATACGAAATAATGAGGCGGGGTTGATAGCATTATTTCACAATATTATGATAAGAGGAGTTTTAAGAAGTCAACTGCAAGGCCATGCATGTCCAATGCTGTGTGTGGGTGAGTGAAATCTTATGCCAAGGAGCTATAACCAAGGGGAGATTACTTGATGCATACACCAGTTCTTGCTTTTCACCTGCTCGGTACAATGGGCCCTACATGTTACCAAATGGAATAAATAAGACTTTTCATCTTAGTTACTGAGAAAAAGTATTCCTTGGTAAAGCAAACACCCTGTGATTGGCTCTGTTATTAGAGAATTAAGTTTACTGTCTTAGTATAGAAAATCAAGTTTCAGTAGTTGAGTTTCATTACATTTTTGTTTCTGATTGTTACAGTTGCTCGGTGAGAACAATGTGTAAAGTTTTCACTTGTTTGCCTTCAAGGGTACTGACTTCATTTTATATATACACACACACACACTCTCTCTCATGTATGTGTGTGTATATGTCTCTCAGACACGTACGCAGTAGTTTTTAAGTGACTACATTCATTGCCAATAAGCAATGGTGTATATAAGGGAAGATGAACTCGAGACTTGTTCTGGTGTTGTCTCTGCCACTCAGTTTTCCTGTATTTAAAATGTGAAGAAACTAAGGCACTATGAAAGATCTTTGATACTTGAAAAATTTTTAGGGCTGTCAAAGACAAGGGACCGTGAAAAGTTGACAGCCGTTTGTTGTTTGGCTGGGTTTTTTAACCAAAAGAATATAGAAATCTATAACAATCATATTAATAGGTATTGAACAATACTACTGTTTTATAGACCAGATAAATTAATATTTTTCAAATGATTCTCCATGTGGAGAATCTGCCATGGCCAAAATAATCTAATAATATTAAAAATATTTTCCTATCATCTCCTTAAGTTCTCAATATGCTAAAAGCTAATATGATGGATTTTTTAAAAATCTTAAGTGGTTGTTTAGGAAAAAATATTATAGTTCTCATTTTTTTAAATCATATAATTGATAGACTATTCTTCTGGACCCAAGATTTCAAGGGCTGCGTACAGGTGCTTAGTTAACTTGCATTTCTTTTTTCAACTTAGTTACGTAAGAACAGTGACAAATCTAGCATTAAAAATAAGAATGACCAAGCATGGTGGCTCACGCCTGTAATTCTAACTTTGGGAGGCCAAGGCAGGTGGATCGCCTGAGCTCAGGAGTTCAAGACCAGCCCGGGCAACACGATGAAACTCCATCTCTACTAAAATACAAATACTAGCTTGGCATCCTGGAGGGTGCCTGTAGTCCCAGTTACTGGGGAGGCTAAGACAAGAGTATTGCTTCAACCTGGGAGGCAGAGGTTGCAGTGAGCCAAGGTTGTGCCACAGAACTCCAGCCTGGGTGACAGAGCGAGACTCTGTCTCAAAAAAATAAAGTACACAAGAGCCAATAAAAAAAATTCAAGTGGTTTATTAGAATCAGGACCAAAGCAATTGTTATTTGCTGTATCGTTCTATACAAAATACTTTAAAATAAAATTTAAAAATAACCATTTGTAGACGTGCCAACATAGTGATAATACAAGTGTAAGATTTTTTTTAGTCTAAAGATGGCGGCCTCAGCAGCGAGGGGTGCTGTGGCGCTGCGTAGAAATATCGATCAGTCGGTTGCTTTTGTGAGAAAAATTCCTTGGACTGCGGCGTCGAGTCAGCTGAAAGAATACTTTGCACAGTTTGGCCATGTAAAAGGTGTATTGTACCTTTTGACAAGGAGACTGGCTTTCACAGAGGTTTGGGCTGGGTTCAGTTTTCTTCAGAAGAAGAACTTCAGAATGCACTACAACAGGAATATCATATTATAGATGGAGTAAAGGTCCAGGTTCAAGCTAAAAGGCCAAAAGTTCTGCAAACATCTGATGATGAAGAGTAAGATTTTTGAGACCGCAGCCTATTAATAAAGTTAACATAACTGAGAAAAAAAAAAGTGTAAGATTTAAAAAAATTTTTTATTTTATTTTTCCATAAATTATTGGGGTACACGTAGTATTTGGTTACATGAGTACGTTTTTAGTGGTGAATTGTGAGATTCTGGTGCACCCATCACCTGAGCAGTGCACACTGCTCCCTATTTGTTGTCTTTTCTGTCACCACCTCCCACTCTTCCCCACAAGTTCCCACATTCCTGAGTTACTTCACTTAGAATAATAGTCTCCAGTCTCATCCAGGTCACTGCAAATGCTGTTAATTCATTCATTTTTATGGCTGAGTAGTATTCCATCATATATATATATATACACATACATATACATACACACATACATATACATACACACACACACACACACCACAGTTTATCCGCTTGTTGATTGATGGGCATTTGGATTGGTTCCACGATTTTGCAATTGTGAATTATGTGGCTATAAACATGCGTGTGCCAAGTATCTATTTCGAATATGACTTCTTTTCCTCTGTGTAGATACCCAGTAGTGGGATTGCTGGATCAAATGGTAGTTCTACTTTTAGCTCTTTAAGGAATCTCCACACTGTTTTCCATAGTGGCCGTACTAGTTTACATTCCCAGCAGGAGTGCAGAAGTGTTTGCTGATCACCGCATCCGTGCCAGTATCTACTGTTTCTGCTTCTTTGATTATGGTCATTCTTGCAGGAGTAAGGTGGTATTGCCCTGTGGTTTTGATTTGCATTTCCCTGATCATTAGTGATGCTGAGCATTTTTTCATATGTTTAGCCATGTGTATGTCTTCTTTTGAGAACTGTCTATTCATGTTCTTAGCCCACTTTTTGATGGGATTGTTTTTTTTTTCTTACTAATTTGTTTGAGTTGGTTATAGACTCTGGTTATTAGTCCATTGTCAGATATATAGATTGTGAAGATTTTCTCCCACTCTGTGGGTTGTCTGGTTACTTTGCTGACTGTTGCTTTTGCCATGCAAAAGCTCTTTAGTTTAATTAGGTCCCAGCTATTTATCTTTGTTTTCATTGCAATTGCTTTTGGGTTTTTGACCATGAAATCCTTGCCTAAGCCACTGTCAAGAAGGGTTTTTCCAATGTTATCTTCTAGAATTTTGATGGTTTTAGGTTTAAGTCCTTAATCAAACTTGAGTTGGTTTTTGTATAAGGTGAGAGATGAGGATCCAGTTTCATTCTTGGACATGTGGCTAGTCAATTATCCCAGCACCATTTGTTGAAAAGGGTGTCCTTTCCCCACTATGTTTTTGTTTGCTTTGTTGAAGATTAGTTGGCTGTAAGTATTTGGGTTTATTTCTGCATTCTCTATTCTATTCCATTGGTCTATGTGCCTATGACAAATTTATTTAGAAGAAATATTTTCTTATCTTTTCATGCTTTGCTTTAGATATTGCTACAAACTTTATTTAATAGTAATTTTAAATTTTGACAAGTAAAGTTATGTGAACCATGTACAGCAAAATAAAGGATTTCATTTGTTAGACTTGTTTGCAGACATAGCACCTTAAGCTTCCATTAGATCTGTTTTTATCAAGTTATCTTATCTCTGAGCTACTTGACACGTTCTCTGTCTCATCGGGTACAATCATTTAAAAACCGTTGAGCTAGGTTGTCTTAAAATTTTCTTTAAAATATGCAAATAATATATTTATCTTTTTTGATAAAACATTTAACAAAATAGAAGTCTCCCCCTTACTTAACTCTTCCAAATTCCACTCCCCTCCCCAGAGGAAACCTCTTACCCATATTCTCTGTTTGGCTCTGTGTTCCTGGTTTTTTTTTTTTTTTTTTTTGAGATGGAATCTCACTCTGTCACCTGGGCTGGAGTGCAATGGCACGATCTCAGCTCATTGCAAACTCCGCCTCCTGAGTACAAGCGATTCTCTTGCCTCAGCCTCCCAAGTAACTGAGATTACAGGCACCTGCCACCACACCCAACTAATTTTTGTATTTTAGTAGAGATGGGGTTTCACCATGTTGGCCAGGCTGGGCTTGAATTCCTGACCTCAGGTGATCCACCCACCTCAGCCTCTCAAAGTGCTAAGATTACAAGCGTGAGCCAGTGCACCTGGGCTGTTTGTTTATTTTGAGAAAGGATCTCACTCTGTCACCCAGGCTGGAATGCAGTGGCACAATCATGGCTCACTGCAGCCTCAACATACTGGGTGCAAGCAGTCCTCTCACCTCAGCCTTCCGTGTTGCTAGGGCTACAGGAATGAACCACCATGCCCTGCTTCTTTTTATTTTTTGTAGAGACGAGGTCTCATTATTTTGCCCAGGCTGGTCTCGAACTCCTAGACTCAAGCGATCCTCCCACCTCAGCGTCCCAAAATGTTGGGATTACAGGCATGTGCCACTACACTTGGCTTTTGTTTTTCCTTCACAGTATGGACCTCTTTCCATGTGACTTTATAGATTTTTATCATCTTTTTTAACTGCTTTGAAGGATTCCAAAATGTATTGATGGACATTTAGTTTGTTTTCAGAGCTCTGAAGTTATAAGTAATGCTGCAGTGAACATCTTATGTATACATATCTAACAGTTTATAGAACAGATAACAGATACACAATAAAGAATAGATGTGGTTAGGTGGGAATTTATTTTGTAAGCTACTACTGAAGCACTTTCCAAAATGTCTGAACCACTGCACACTCCCAGCAGTGGGGAGAATGCCTTTTTCCCCAGACACTCAGAAACAGTAATTACCATAGCTAATTAATCTATGACGTCAGTGAACACACTTGGAAGAGTGACAGAATTACTGTATCCCCATCACCGCGTTCATTTGCACAGACTCCTAGGGCACCCTGCAAAGACATTCCTGGGGAGATGGGGCCGACAGGACTACAACCCTAATCTGGCAAAGGGTCCATTGTGACGACTGATGCACAGGTGCCTGTGTCAGGGCTAGTGAAAGAAGAAGGGACATCGGAATAGAGAACCCTCTAACCTGGGAAATCTGATCTGAAACCGTAGCAAAAAAGAATGTGATTGTGACTCCCACGTTAAACACAAAAGACTCTTGGCAGTTGCCCTATGTTCCAAGCCACTATTTTTAACCAAGATCAAATCAATAGCCTGTAACCCTTACACTTCATGTTGAATTCAACCAGCTCAACCCTGAGTGAAAACCATGGAAGGCACTGTACTGGGCTGGCTAACAAACAGCCCCTTCCCTGAAGGATCCTACAGCCCAAGATGGGAGTTAGGAGAGTAAATCACTCATTGGGATTGGCCATGATGGGAGTTTGCACAGGGTAAACACAGAAATGAGAAACTACACCCCAAAAGGGAGGGCTGGAGAAGAACAAAGCTTTAAAGAATGAGCAGGAGTTCGATGGAAAAAGAAGGAAATAAGTCGTTTGACTGACAGAGAAAAAGAGTGTGTATGAAGTATGGAAGCATGAAACAGTACGACCAGTTTGGAGAACTACAAGTTTTCAAGTGCTTGCAGCAACACAAGGATAGAGAGGTCAACAGATGGGTCCAGGGATCTGTAATTGCAATTTCATAAATCATGTTGGAAAAATAAATTTACTTAACACTCACACCACCCTCATGGTTGCTGAGTCACTGAATTCCAGAAGCCTCTGGGGACAACCACTCATTCTGTCAGAGGAAAAGGAAAAAGATGCTACTCTGTCCTCGAAGTTACTGGTTAGAGACAAAACCAGGCTGAAGTGACCCAGTGGTCTTATTCATAAGGGCAAGATGAGGTTCTGTGATGCTCTTCTTTGATGTAGTGCTGTTTGAATGCTCTCCTAACTGTGTATCCAGGGGACTGCTTTTAACATGAGTGCAATCTTATAAGTACAAATGGGCCAGCACCCTTCTCCATATCCTTTCTAACCACCTGCAACTCGGTGAAGAAACAAACTCTGCAACTCCCATTTATTCATTCAACAAAACATATAGGCAGACAAATGTCATCACAACTTACGCTTCCAGGCAGGATGAAGTAGCAGGAGTCAGATTCACCTTCTACCTGATACCACAGAAAAACCAGACAAAATATATGAAATGATTTTTAAGACATTGGATATGAGATATCTGAAAGGCAAGAAACAAGGAGAGCCCTGCTTGCCCCAGCCTACCGCCTGGAGAGTTTGCATGCCATGGAGCAGAAAGGGAGCAATGGCACAGCCTGGGGTATCTCGAAGTGTGATGGAACTGGGTGTGAGTAGCAAAGGCAGCTAAAGATTACGGGGCAAGGGCTGGGTGCAGAGAATAGCTATAGAAATACAAAACTATCCACACCCAATAATGTAAAATATACAATATCTGGCATCCAGTCAAAAGTTACCAGGCATACAAACAAGCAGAAAAAGATGGTTCCTAATGAGGGGGAAAAAAATCAATGAAAATCAGCCAGAAATAACACAGATGACAGAATTAGCAGACAAGGATGTTACTATAATTGTACCCCAGTGCTCAAGAAGCTAGAGGAAAGATTAAGTTATAGAAACATGGCAGATATGGAAAATACTCAAACCTGATACGGAGCAAATATGAAAGCCATATAGTTAATATCATACTTAATGGTGAAATACATTTCTGCTAAGATTGAGAACAAGGGACTGTTGCCCACTCTTACTACTTCTATCAACATTGTACTGGTTGTTTCAGCCAGTGCAACCAGGCAAGAAAAAAGTAAAAGGCATCCAGATTTAAAAGGAAGATATAAAATTATTTTTATTTGAAGATAACATGATCATCTATGTAGGCAACCTTTGGAATCCACACAACATTTTCAAAATTACTAGGATCAATAAGTGAGTTTAACAAGGTTGCAGGATGCAAGATCTCTGTATAAAATCAATTATATTTCTATCTTCTAGCAATGAATAACCAGAAACTGAAATTCAAAACAATACCATCAGTGATACAGGAAACTCTGAGAGTTTGCAATAGACAGAATAATGGCCCCCAAAAATGTCCATGTCCTGACCCCAGAACCTAAGCATATGTTTCCGTACATGGCAAATGGAACTTTGCAGATGTGATTAAGGACCTGCAATGAGGAGGTTTATCCAAGTGGACCTAATCTAATCACATGGAGAGCAGATACTTTTTTCTGCTCTGTCAGAGGTGTGACTACTGAAGAAGGGTTGGAGTGAGATGCAATTCTGCTGACTTTGAAGATAGAAAAAGGAAGCCATGAGCCCAGGAATGTGTGTGGCTTCCAGAAGCTGGAATGTACAAGGAAATGGGTTATCTCCTTGGGTCCCTAGAAAGGAAGGCAGACCTGCTGACACCTTGATGTTAGCCCATGTGATCCATGCTATAATTCTAATCTATAGAGAACTGTAATATAATACGTTTGTTGTTTTAAACCACTAAGCCTGTGGTAATTTTTTATGGTAGCAATAGCAATCCAAATAGGATAAATCTGTACATTGTACGTAAATCCTACACACTGAACACTATAAAACATAGCTGACAGGAATTAGACAAAACTTAGAGATACCATGTTCATGGAAGACTTGATGTTAAGATGAAAATTCTCAAACTGATTTATAGATTCAAACAAATCCCAAACAAAATTCCAGAAGATTTTCTAGTAGAAATTGCTAATTCTAAGGTTCATATAGAAATGCAAAGTACCTAGAATAGTTGAAGAAACCTTGAAAATTGAAAAGTTGGAGGACTTACACTACCTGATTTATTATAATAAAGTTATAGTGAAGAAAACAGTGTGCTAATGGTATAAAAACAGACAAATATATCAGTAGAATTGAAGAGTCCAAAAGTAGATCCACACACATAATATAGTCAATTGATTTTCAACAAAGGTGCAAATGGAATTCAGTAGAGAAAGGATAAGCGTTTTCAACAGTGATGCTGGGACAACTGGATATTCAAATGCAAATAAATGAACATTAATGAAAACCTCACACATACACAAAAACTAATTCATAATTTATCAGGCAGGGCACTGTGCCCCACACTAGTAATCCCAGCACTTTGGGAAGCTGAGGCAGGAAGATTGCTTGAGCCCAGGAGTTCAAGACCAGCCTGGGCAATATGGCAAGACCCTGTCTCTACAAAAAATTAGGCATGGTGGTGAATGCCTATGGTCCCAACTACTTGGGAAGCTGAGGTGGGAGGACCACTTGAGTCCAGGGAGGTTGATAGGGTTTTGCTGTGTCCCCACCCAAATCTCATCTTGAATTGTACTCTCATAATCCCCACATGTTGTGGGAGGGACCCAGTAGGAGATCATTGGAATCAAGGTTTCCTCCAACAGTTCTCATGGTAGTGAATAAGTCTCATGAGATCTGATCATTTTATCGGGGGTTTCCGCTTTTGCATCTTCCTCATTTTCTCTTGCTGCCACTATGGAAGAAGTGCCTTTTGCCTTCTGCCATGATTCTGAGGCCTCCCCGGCCATGTGGAACTGTAAGTCCAATTAAACCTCTTTTTCTTCCCAGTCTCGGATATGTCTTTATCAGCAGTGTAAAAATGGAGTAATACAGAGGTCAAGACTGTAGTGAGCCGTGATCGTGCCACTGTACTCCAGCCTGGGTGACAGAGCAAGATCCTGTCACAAAAAATTAAAAACTTTTTAAAATTGATCAGTGAACTATAAAGCCTTTAGAAGAACACAGGAGAACATCTTTGTGACCCTGGGTTAGGGAAAATTTTCTTAGATATAATGCTAAAAGCATGATGCTTAAGAGGAAACAATGAATACATTGGACTTCATCAAAATCAAGAACTTAAGCTCTTCAATAGGCACCAAAAAGAAAATGAAAAAACAAGCCTCAGAGAGAAAATGTCTGCGAAACACTTTATCAGATAAAGAACTTGTATCTATAGTACATATAAAACTCACAACTCAAAAATAAGAAACCCGATAACCCGTTTTGAAAATGGACAAAATATTTGGACACTTCACCAAAAAGATATATGGGTACCAAATAATAAGAAAACAACTGGAGGGGCGTGGTGGCTCACGATTGTAATTCCATGACTTTGGGAGTCCGAGGTGGGTGGATCATGAGGTCGAGACCATCCCAAGTAACATGGTAAAGTCCCATTTCTACTAAAAATACAAAATTAGCTGGGTATGGTGGCACGCCCCTGTAGTCCCAGCTACTCGGGAGGCTGAGGCAGGAGAACTGCTTGAACCCTGGAGGCGGAAGTTGCAGTGAGCCCAGATTGCACCGCTGCACTCCAGCCTGGGCGACTGAGTAAGACTCTGCCTCAATCAAAAACAAGGAAAAAAAAAAAAAAAACACCTGTTTTTTTTAATGTGTAAAATATCTGAATACTTCAAAGACAATATATAGTTGGTAAATAAGCACATGAAAAGATGTTCAATATCACTAGTTATTAGGGAAACACAGGTCAAAACCATAATGGGATACCACTGCACATGTACTAGAAAGTCTAAAAAGTGCAAAGACTGATAATACAAAGTACTGGCAGGGATGTGGAGCACTGGGATTTTCCAAGTGTAAAGGTGGAATAATGTAAAATGGTACTTTGGAAACAGATTAGGCAGTTTCTTTTAAAGTTAAATACACACACTTAGCATATGATAAAGCCAGTCCACTCCTAGGTATTTACTCACAGGAAATGAAAGCATGTCTATACAAAAACGTGTACAAAATTTTTCAGTAACAGGTTTACTTGTACTAGCCCCAAACCAGAAACAACCCAAATATGCATCAAGACATTAATGAATAAACAAATTCGTATATCCATACTATAGAATACTATTCAGCAATACAAGGCAATGAAGTATCAGTACTTGCTACAACATGAGTGAATGTCAAAATATAATGCTGAGTGAAGAAAGCCAGACCCAAAAACATGTATACTGTATGGTTACATTTAGATAGATTTCTAGCAAATGCAAACTAATCTGTGGTGACAGTAAGTCAGGGGTTGTCTGGAGACAGGGTTAGGAAGGGGGAAGGTGAGAGGGAGGGATTACAAAAGGGCATCCGGAAACTTTTGGGGAAGATAGGTATGTTTATTATCCGGATTGTAGTGACAGTGTTACATGTGTCAAACAGCAAATTGTACATTTTAAAGTATACTTGATTATATGTCAGTTATCCCTCAATAAAGGTGTGAAAAATGTATTGAGAATACATTCAACAGTACAGGTGGTTGGCTAGGTATTGGAGATACCATGTTGAACAAAAAAGAGAAGGCAAGGTCTCTGTCTTCATGGATTTTAAGATATGAAGCAAAGAATCCTTCCTTCCATTTCTTTCATCAGTTTCCACTTCTGCCCACATACTTCTCTCTGGTGATTATTGTGTGACAGGAGCAAAGTGTTATCACCAACAGGATTTCTTAAATCATCGTCTCAGGCAAGGGCTGCTAGAGTTGATCTAAGAGTTTGAAACTAGAGTGTGCAGCTATTTGGAATAGGATGTAATTCTCTTATTTCTGTTTACAGAGAAAGTTGTAATCATTTTTGTGCTTAGAAAAAGCCCATTCATTTTCCTCAGAAGAGCCAGCACTGGGTTCATAACAGAGGCTCAATTCAAAGACACCTAAGAAGACATCAAGAAGAGTAAAAATGTATTTGGCTACAGGTGAAAAGGCTGGATATTCTCTTTCTAGTTGTGGCTTCCATTTTTCCCTGTGAACCCTGGGGTTGGGTGTGAGGGGATGTGAGTGGTAACTAATGGCAGGTCTGGGGCAAGAGTAATGAATACCTCTTAAAAGAATAATACAAGAGTAATGAATACAATGAATACAAGAATACAAGAGTAATGAATCCCTCAAGAGTAAGGATTAACTCACATGCTAAGGCAAATTCTTTAAACATACTGGGGTGCAGAATGGTTTGTGTCAGCATGGATCGCACACAATCCATCAAAAAGTGGCTGATTACAGGGTCAGTGAGGCATTCATAGGCTTTTTGTTTTTCTTTTCTTGTTTTGAGACAGCGTCTCCCTGTTACCCAGGCTGTAGTGCAGTGGCGTGATCTCGGCTCACTACAACCTCCGCCTCCCAAGTTCAAGCGATTCTCCTGCCTCAGCCTCCCAAGTAGCTGGGATTACAGGAGCCCACCACCACGCCCAGCTAATTTTTGTATTTTTAGTAGAGACGGGGTTTCACCATGCTGGCCAGGCTGGTCCTGAACTCCTGGACTTCAGGTGATCCGCCCGCCTCAGCCTCACAAAGTGCTGGGTTTACAGGTGTGCACCACCATGCCTGGCCCACAGGCTTTAAGTCCTGGCAACAGCTACTCTTGACTGGTTGGTAGCATCACCACGAGCACTATGAGCAGGTAGGCAACCCACTGACTGGGTTGGAAGAGTTGGGGAACTGTGCCAATATTTATTCCTTTTCTTAAAATTTTTGTGTAGTATTTGACACATACAAAAGCATATAAGTAAGGTATAGCTAAAGCATGAAGCACAATAATGAAACAACAGTATCAAACCCACTATCAACTCACTCACACTGAAATTACCATGTTTCTTCTCATGCCTTTCTCATTATTCTCAGACAGAATCACTCTCTTAAATTTCCATCTTTAGCCCTTCCATGCTTAAAAAAAAAAATCAGTGCAAATGTGTATTTTCCTTACCCATGTTGTTATTTTTTTTGAGCAATATGAAGATAGAATCATACATACATAATCTTCTGTGACTGCTCCTTTATTCAACATTGTTTTTAAGATCTGTCCATATTCTTACTATAGCAAAATTTATCAATCTTTTCTTTTATGGATTGTTTTTGTGTCTAAAAAATCTTTCCTTACCTCAAAGTAAAAAATCTTCTGTATTTTCTTAATCAGGTTTTCTCTTGCACATTTGTCTTTAATTCACATGGAACTGGGTTTTATGTATGATGAGAGACAAGGGAGAGAATTTTATTCTTTTCTACATGGATAATCACTGAACAGCATGTAGTGATTAGTTCCTCCTTTCACTACTGCTTTATAACATTCTCTGTCAAGTATAAGACCTTATATATGCTTGAATTCCTTCCATTATTCAGTTTGTCCATCCCTAGACCTAGGTATACTATCTCTAAGCACTATAGGTTTATGGTAAGATTTTATATTTGGTAGGGCAACCACTGCCCCTTCGTTGAGTTCTTTTGCTTCCAAAGTATCTTGGCTATTTGGGGGCATTTGATATTCCCTATTACTTTTACAATTAGTTTATCAATTCCTTGAAAAACTATGTTGGAATTTTGATTTTTTTCCCAAGCTTTATTTTAGAATCGGAGGGTACACGTGCAGATTTGTTAAAAAGGTACACTGTGCGGTGCTGATGTCTGGGGTATGAAGGAACCTATCACCCACATTGGGTGAGCCGAGAACCCAATAGGCTGATATTTAGCCCTTGATTGCTCCTGCTCTATCCCCTCTAATGGTCCCCAGTGTCTTTTGTTCCCATCTTTATGTCCATGTGTGCCCAGTGTTTGGCTCCCACTTATAACCTCATTATAAAGTATTTGATTTTTGTTTCTGCATTCACTTAGGGTAAACAGCCTCCAGCTGCATACATGTTGCTGCAAAGGACATCATTTTTGTTCTTTTTATATGGCTGCATAGTATTCCACAGTATATATATACACCATATTTTCTTTGTCCAATCTACTGTTAATGGGCATTTGGGTTGATTTCATGTCTTTGCTGCTGTGAATAGTGCTGTATGGAACATACAGGCACATGGGTCTTTCTGGTAGAATAATTTATTTTCCTTTGGGTATGTATCCCGTAATGGGATTGCTGGGTTGAATGGCAATTCACCTGTTACTTAGTTCTTTGAGAAATCTCCAAAATGTTTTCTACCGTAGCTGGACTAATTTACAAGGACTTTTGATTTTGATTGCATCAGTCTTCAGGTCAATTTGGGGAAAACTGAAATCTATACATTATTGAGTTGTATTCTCAAAAAATATTATACATCTCTCCATTTATTGAGATCTTCCTTAATGACTCAAAAAACTTAATAATTTGTCCATCTTTTGTACATTTATTTTTATCTTGTATCTGTAAGTTTTAATTTTAAATAACTTTCAAAACATTGCTTATTAACTGCTGATGTGTAAAAATGATTGTTAAATTATCACCTTACATAACACAATTCTGCTAACCACACTTTTTCAAATGATTTGTCTGTAGATTTGGATTTTCTTTGTTGACAACAAATGATCTGTGAATAACGGCAGTTTTTTCTTTCCAAATTCTTACACATTTTATTTTCTTGCCTTACAATGTTGTGTAAAACCTATAATACAGTGGAATATAAGTTATACTTAGGGACATTCATTTCTTTTTCATGGTTTTAAAAGAGATTGTCTAATTTTTTAAACTAGAGTTAAGTTCTCAAATCAATGAGGGATATACTGTCTAGCAACAGAATAGAGTTCCACATATATGCTCTTTCCTTCATCCTTTCTCTTCTAATTAAAGTGCCAGGGAAGAATGATGGTAAGGGTGGGGAAGTAGAATAGCCTGTGAGTTGATATACTATTGACCACCTTCATTGCATTTCTTCTCAATGGTGGCCTGATTATTTTTTTCTCTGTTATCACCCTTTTGAGCTTACCCTTATTTTACAATTAAACTTGACATTTTCCAGTGGAAGTAGAATGTAGAATTTTAAAAATTCCATTGAAAAGCCACAATCAGAGTTATTGCCAGCTATTATAATATTAAAGACCTTCAGTAATTATAATGTAAGTTCCGAAAGATTTCAAATTAACCTTTTCCTCTACCTGAACTTCTTTGTATAATTTTTCCTTGATAAGTCTGCTGCTTTGCTGATTTGATACTGCATTCCATATAAAAAGAATCTTCTTAACTTGACATAGAGAGACAACCTTCAAAGGGCTTGACCAATCACTGATGTCCTACTTAAACCTTGTTGGAAATAGTGTCATTGGAAAGTTGACACAAATTTATATGCCCCCCACCCCCCCCAGGGCCAAAAAAAAAGAAAGAAGAAATTAAGTTAGATTATCTGCTATTATACTTATATATATTATATATATAGAGTATATATCAAACACATCCACCACCACACACAACAGATAGATATGAAGAAACTAACCCTCTAAAAATATAGCAAATAGGAAACAGCACTGTTTGAGGTGGAAAATGTAGGCAGACGATGGTGCCTTAACATTTTTATAATATTGTAGGCTATTCCCTGAGCTCCCATTTGATCAGCATATTCTATACAGTCAAAAATGACAGACACTAATACCGTTCTTTCTCCTCTGCCCTACTCAGCCAAACTCTGCAGTTACAGAGAAATACCGAGGGCAAGGTTCCATTTACCTTTGAGGCCAAAGTGCTGATAAGGTTGGCCCTGCCCTGTACTACTCTCAAATCTAGGATCCTCAATAACAATAAATATTTTGTGAACACTTGGGATATGTGGCTATTTGGAGAGGTACACAGAGTAGAAACCATTTGCTGTGAAGAGCTGACATCAAGTTGTTTTTGTTTCCCTTAAGCTAGAGGTTCATTGAACCACCAGGTAGTAATAACTGTTGTGATTACCCCTGGCCGGGCGCGGTGGCTCACGCCTGTAATCCCAGCACTTTGGGAGGCCGAGACAGGTGGATCACGAGGTCAGGAGATCGAGACCATCCTGACTAACACGGTGAAACCCCGTCTCTACCAAAATACAAAAAAATTAGCCGGGTGCTGTGGCAGGCGCCTGTAGTCCCAGCTACTCGGGAGGCTGAGGCAGGAGAATGGCGTGAACCCGGGAGGCGGAGCTTGCAGTGAGTGGAGATCGCGCCACTGCACTCCAGCCTGGGTGGCAGAGCAAGACTCCGTCTCAAAAAAACAAACAAACAAACAAAAAAAAAAACAAACAAAAAAAAAACAATTACCCCTTTTCTAGAACAACAGCATATTTGGAAAAATCTACCTAATCCTTTCCCTTTTAACATATCAGTATCTGACACTGAAATGAGCAATGCTAGAATACTGTGGATAGCTACTATACAGCAAATATTAGGATAACTGAGTTATCCTAGTGGTAAATGTTGTAGGCAATAATACACAAAGCTAACAAATACCACCAGTGCTGTGCCAGGCCCTGTTCGGTTGCTAGGGATACAGTGTTGAACAAGTCTGACTCCTTAACAAGGAGAGACAGATATCAATATACTAATCATGATAGTTTCAGATGGTGACAAGTATAAGAAGAAAAAAAATGATAGGATAGAGAATAACTGAAGGGTGTGAGGCAAACTTGATGGAAACTACAAACTCACATAGGCTCAATGAACCCCAAGCATGATACACAAATCCATACATACACAGGCATATCATATTCAAATTGCTGAAAAGTGCACATTACACAGAGAAGAAAAATGACAGCAGCCTGCTTTCTAAAAAACTAAGCCAGAAAATAAAATGGCATTGCTAATGTGTTAAAAGAAAAACAAAATGTTCAACCATATTTCTATATTGAATCAAAGACCTAGATGAAGGGAAAACTATATAATGTTCATGGATTGGAAAACTCAGTATTGTTCACATTTCCATTCCTCCAATTAATCTATAAGTTCAATGCAATACCAACAAAACTCCCAGCAGGTTTTTGGATTGTGAAAACTGAAATTGAAAATACAAAACATGAAAATGAAAAGAACATAGCCAAAAGTGTCTGTGAAAGAACAAAGCTAGAGGATTTATGTTTCTTTTTTTGTGTGTGTGAGCAAGATGAAGAGAAACTTTATTGTTCGAACAGCTCAGAGGAGATTTTTTTTTTCTTCTATATCCCAAGTCATCAAGCAAGGACTTAGGTTTCTTAATTTCAAGACTTACTATAAAGCTATAGTAGTCAAGACAGTGTAATACTGATGTAAGAATAGACATATCAATCAACAGAACATAACAGAAACTCCAGACATAGAGCCACACATATATGGTCAATTGATTTCCACAAACGTGACAATAGGAAAAGTCCTTTCAACAAATGAAGGCACTGGATTTCTATATAGCAGAAAAATAAAACCTGATCCTTACCTCACACCATACCAAAAAAAATTACTTAAAATATATGATAGACCTTAAATATGTAGGACAAAGAATTATTATCCATATATTTTATATATATGAATAATTCTTAAATCTTAAGTATTTATTATTAGGATTTCTAGCAATTAAATTGCTATGCTAAAGACTATATTTTGAACTTTTTAGTGCACACTGCCAAACTACAGGTGGCATGAATTTTTCTAGATCTTTTAGTGGGAAATTAGGGAAGAGGTCTCTTTCCAGAAACCCTTAGGAGATATTCTTAAATTTGACTAAAAGCCTAGTTTTTTTGAAGATTTTCCACTGATTAGTTGAAAATCTATTGTTGTGTCTTATCATTGGATTCACGGCATTTTAAACTTAAATTTCATGTTAATTTCAAATTATATCAACTAATATGACTTAGCTATTAGCAGACTTGGGATAAGCATACATTTGCATTTTCCTCAGCTGAAACTTTTCTTTCTGAAAAGTACTATTATAGGAATATTCCACTGTTTTTGTTAAAACTATTGAAGTGGAGAAGAATCCATTTGCCATAGTTTTAAATAAGATGTCCAATCCTTCTTAGTAAAACATACTGACAACCTTGAATCTCTCTTCAAAATACTCAAATTTACTTGTTTATGTAACAGATATTGAAAACATTCTACATTCCAGGTTCTGCTTGAAGACAAGAAATATTGCAGTGAACAAAGCAGAGAAAAATTCCTACCCTTAAAGAACTTACATTCTTTGATGATGGGGTGGAGAAAGACATAAAATAAGTAAAATATTGTTAACTGTGGATAATTAATATGGAGAAAAATAAGCTGAGGGCAAGAAGATAAAAATAAATTATGGGGAGATACAATTTTAGGTTGGATACATAAAGAACATTCACTAAACATCTGCCATAAAAATATCTGAGGAAAGAACATTCTAAGTAGCGGTAACAGTAAATGCAAAAGGCCCTGCATGTGATGATGCCTGGCACGTCTGAACAGCAAAGAGGTCAGCGTGACTGAAGCTCAGGGAAAATAAGAAAGGAAGAGGTAGAGAATTGTCCTGTAGAGCCTTCTGAAGTGATTGTTGCTTTTACTTGCAATAAAATAGGAAGCTACTGGTATCATCTGAACAGTATCACTTTGGTTGCTGTGCTGAGACTAGATTATAGAAAGTCTAGGAAGTGAGGGGTCTGGCCATTAGGAGGCTGGTACAGGAATCGAGGCAAGAGATAAGAGTGACTTGAGTAAAGATGGCAGTGGAAGAGGTAGTGAAAACCGGCTAGATTCGACTTACTTTTTAAAGGTGTAGATGACCATATCTACTGAAGGGTTGGAGGAAGGGTTTGGGAGAAAGAGTTGAGCCACAGACAATGTCAAGGGGTTTGTCCTAAGAAAGTAGAAGGATGGAATTGCCACTTATTAAGATGAGAAGACTAGAACAATCAGATGTGCGGCAACCAACAGCTCCCTTTTAACACATGTCAATATCTGATATCTGTGTGAACCTTAACATAAACCTTAACATATTTCCATATGAATTTTTTGAATCTTACCATACAGAAATACTATAATGCCAAGGGTGGAAGACTAACTTATATCATTTAGTTGTTTACATTTAAGGTTGGAGAATGGACTACAATAACTGACTTTAGTTTTTCACAGCCTAGGAGTGGGAAGAAAAAGTTTAGAGTAGTACGCTTCTTCTGTGCTGTCGACTAAGTAGCATGCCCCAAGAAGACTTGAGGAAGAACAAGAAGTCCCTGTTTTTTTTCAGGCAGTGCCACTATGCCAAGGGAAGTCCAGAAGCCTCAAGTCATAGAAAATGCACAAAGTTGGGGTCACCTGAATCCTTTTAATTTAATCCCAGTTTTGTTACAAAATAAAGTCACTACGGTTTTTCACTTACTTATTTGCTGGGACTTCAATAAACACTGATAATTATTTGTATAATTGCTCATTCACTAATTTCCATTTTAATTCTTTTATAAGTCTTCCTTTGAAAATACTAAAAGCATCCTTGGATCTAGGATAATTCTTCATTTCACAGATAGGAAAATGAAGAACCGAGAGGGTAAAACAACATTAGCAGGGTTTTTTGTTTTTTTGGGTTTTTTTGCATTGTACATTTCCAAATGTAATAGAAACGCTATCTCTTTGTTGCTTTATTATAATACTGTCCAAATACTGCCTGCTAAGGAATTTTAGGTTAAAACCAAAAGCATTCTAACACATATCTAATGTATATATGACTACTAATATTGATAGAAGAAAAAAACTATGTAAAGTTACATAAATTGAACTTTTGAATCCTGATAAGCCCTGGAAGAGTATAGAACTTTTCTACATAAAAATTGAGACTGACCACTAAAACTACCAGATAATAAGCTTTGGAATTATATGACATACAAGACACATATATTCTTTTGGCTAGAAAACACTTACTACCTGAAATACGTCTTTTTTTTTTTTTTAAAGCTATTGTATACTCAAATTCAATGGAATTCGATGGACCACAAAAATTGGTTATTAGTGATTTATGTGTTGAATACTTGTGTAATATAAATTTGACAACTGGTGGTGGTTGAAGATAGAGAAAGGTAGGGAAGGGCAGAAAAAAACAGGCATAATTACATATAATCCAAAGTAAATTTGAAAATCATAATCCAAAAAGCTATTTGAAATACTGATTTTATAACTTAAAATTCATTATCTGTGTCTTAAATATTTTGGGGGAAGAGTGAGGGACCAGAAAGATGGGAAATGGCAAAGCTGACACTGGGGGTAAACTGCATATCTAAGATCTATTATAATGAAGGCCCTTTAGTCTCTGTCTCCTAAGAGCAGGAAAATCTACCAAAAAAAAGTGTATGGCCAGAACATGTTCACAAAGGACACATAGAAGCAACTGTGGGTTCTGGTGGAGAATCGGTGTTTAAAACTCTGCCCTGGAAATTGATTTAATGATACGTTGGTTACAACATTGAAAAGAAAGCAAAACCACTGCAGGTTGAGCGTCCCAAACCCAAAGATCTGAAATGGTCCAAAATGCAAAACCTTTTCAGTGCCGACATGATGCTGAAAAGAAATGCTGACTGAAGCATTGTGAACTCTAGATTTGAGATGCTCAACCGGTATAAATACTCCAAAACCTGAAAGAAAAAAAAATCCCAAATCCAGAACTTAAGCCATACTGAGTTGTCCTTTTTCCTCCAACATAGGTAATTTGTATAGCACTTATACGCAAAACATTCTTATGAACATTATTTCATTGAACAGAATAACCTATACGTATTCCCAGTCTTGGGAAATTCCGAATATAACTGTGACACAATAGCTGATGGTCACACTAGTGAGTGAAATTTTTATAACTAGCAATGGAGATGGGATAACTCTAAATTTGTATCCGGTCTCACTAAAAGTGAGGTTTAACACAAATGTTGAAAACTGCTAGTGTGAAATGACATAGCTCTTTGCATCTTTCAGAGCTTTTTTGTGATCTGATCCACAGAAAAGCTCTAGGCAGGAAGCTATTTATTAAAGGTGAGGATTCCTACCAAAATAATATTTGCAACTATATGATTTGTTTTAAAATTAATCATGTGATTTGTCACACCTACATATGGGGGATAGACAACTAAATACACTTTGGAAAAGTCTTAAGGCAAGAAATACATTTAGCATGTAAAAGAGATATAATAGAACTCTGTTGCATAGAAATTTTATACTGTGATTAGTTTTTAAAACAAGCAAATCAAGATCCCTCTAAATTGCTGGCCCCAAATTTATTTTGTTACAGATTTTTCTAAGCCTGTAAAGAGGAAATGAACTGGTAAAATTTTTAGAAGTATACACATATATATGTATATACACGCACATACACATACACAGGTTGAATATTGCTCATCTGAAGTGCTTGGAAATGTCTTTTGGATTTTTTAAATTTTTGAATATTTATATTTACTGGTTGAGCATCCCAGATAAAAAAATCCAAAATCCCAAATGCCCCAATAAACATTTCCTTTGAGGGTTTTGGATTTTGGAGCATTTCCAACTATGGATACTGAATCTCTCTTTGTGTACGTATGTGCGTGCATGTGTGCATCAAAGTCATTTGGAGGAATAGAGCTCCCTTCTGTTCCTTAATTTTCAGAAAATGATACCAGTGAATCTGAGGAAGAAACCAGACATGTAAAGACAGGGACTGTAAGAGTAATAATTAGAGTTGTACAAGAACAACAGGAAATGCTGGCTCTTCCAGTCAAGATGACTTAGAAACTTTATTTGTTTAGTGAAATAAGAGAAGTCTAGAGTCAATCTCTTTTTGACAGATAAGCTGATTAAAGAAAATTGGACAGGCCAGGCACGGTGGCTCACACCTGTAATCCCAGCACTTTCGGAGGCCAAGGCGGGTGGATCATGAGGTCAGGAGATCGAGACCAGCCTGGCCAACATGGTGAAACCCCATCTCTACTAAAAATACAAAAAAAGCCAGGCATGGTGGCAGGCGCCTGTAGTCCCAGCTACTCGGGAGGCTGAGGCAGGAGAAATGCTTGAACCTGGGAGGCGGAGGTTACAGTGAGCCGAGATCACGCCACAGCACTCCAGCCTAGGCAACGGAGCAAGACTCTGTCTTAAAAAAAAAAAAAAAAAGTTGGACAAGAAACGAGTCTATTTTTGAGTAAATGTAAGAATGTTCTCTCCAGAGTATACATGTTATTCATGCTTTTTATTTGCTGTATTTTATGATGCTTTGACAATCTTTAGACGCTTGCTGGTCAGAGGAACCACCCCATTCAGGGTGTCTCAGCCACAGCAAAGCTTCCTTGAGATAACAAAGGTCTTTCTTAGAGATAGCAAAGGGCTCAGCCAGGAGCAGGTCTTTCATATACATACCTATCAATCCCAAGTCTATAGCCCCAACCACACTCCTTATCTACTTCTTGCACACCAAGCCACTATTTCTCCATCCTAAATCATCCTAGGACAAGGTCCCAGAAAATCAGACACCATCCCTATGGCCCACCAGTATTATTCAAACAAGCCAATCTTAAACCATTTACTCTACCCTGCCTGGCCTTTCCTAAGGAAACCTAGGCACAGTCTAGGTTCTAATAATAATCTAATAAAGATTATTATTAATCTTTACTAATTACTAATAATCTAAAAAATCTAATAGATCTAATAAAGGATCTAGCTAGTCTTGCCCCTTGCTCCTTATGCTATCTGACCAAAATTTGGTGCTTTCCCCATGACCCTATATAGCATGTGGTAACCCAAGTTCTTTTTTTCTTTGAGACAGAGTCTCACTGTATCACTGAGGATGGAGTGCAGTGGCGTGATCTTGGTTCACTGCAACCTCCACCTCCTGGGTTCAGGCGATTCTCCTGCCTCAGCTTCCTGAGTAGATGGGATTACAGGCGTGTGCCACGTAAGCCCAGCTAATTTTTGTATTTTTTCGTAGAGACAAGGGTTTTGCTATGTTGGCCAGGCTGGTCTTGAACTCCTGACCTTGGGTGATCCGCCCGCCTTGGCGTCCCCAAGTGCTGGGATTACAGGTGTGAGCCACTGCGCTGGCAGTAACCCACTCTCAGGCCTTTAAGTATAATAAACTTACTTCTTTCAAGTTTATTCTTCCTGTGGCCATTGACTTCTACCATACCATTATTCAACATATACATTATTATTATTATTATTATTATTATTATTATTATTATTATTTTTTGAGATGGAGTGTCGCTCTGTTGCCCAGGCTGGAGTGCAGTAGTGCGATCTCGGCTCACTGCAAGTTCTGCCTCCCGGGTTCACGCCATTCTCCTGCCTCAGCCTCCCGAGTAGCTGGGAGTATAGGCGCCTGCCACCACACCCGGCTAATTTTTTGTATTTTTAGTAGATGACAGAGTCTCCTGACCTTGTGAGCCGCCCGCCTCGGCCTCCCAAAGTGCTGGGATTACAGGCGTGAGCCACCATGCCCGGCCAACATGTACATTCTTCAAACAGTATATAAAACAAATATAACTAAGAAATAATAAAGTGTCTGTTCACTGTAAAAACAAAAAAATCTCAAGTTCAATCAGCTTTCTGGCTGACTGACACATCATTTCTCATGTTCTGTTTTTTTGTTGTTGTTTGTTTTACATTTAAAACTGTCAAGCCACCATTGTGGAATAAATTCTGAAACATAAGTGAGTATGTGAATTTAAATGAAAATACAATTCAGAGTATACAGGATATATATTTATTACCAGTGAAAAAGCATTTACCCAAAGTAAGTGTTACAAAATACAAAGAGTACCGCAACAGTCCAGCCAGCTCATTATTTTAGGCATTATCTCAACCTGCATAAAATTCTCTCTCACTCAGTTTGACCTTTTCTCCCTCTATCTGTAACCAAAATTTTTAACTTCAAAATTAGGACAAATAGGAATATTAAATGGCTAACCCTTCAGCAATAGTTTACTAAACAGATTAAATAAATATATCTGCTCTCAAACCCTAGGTATTTTAAAACTAAATTATCTACTAAAATAGAAAAACAGTAGACTTAGATTAATAGCAGCTGTAACACAAGTCAAATAAGCAATTTTGATAAGGTTTGTAAGTACTATGGTAATAACTAAGATATAAATACAATTTTTTCACTTTAATATGCATGCAGAGAGAGAGAGACAATATGTAAGGCTTGGCTTGAGTACCAAAACAAAGTATTTACCCTTTCCTGCTTAAAGTCTAGAAAATAAAGAATTTGAGTATGCATGTAACATAACTTACTGTTCCAATTTCCCTGAAGTTAGAGCACCTGGATAAGAACTTCTAATTCTGAATTGGTAATTTTCTGAATAGGTTTGATTAAAGTTGAAGATGCACTGTCTTCCATAATTTAAGTAGCAATACAGTAAATGTCCTCGTAGAGAAATCCTCATTTAATACTCCTTGAATGGACATTACACTGAGGTGTACAGCAACTTTTTTTTTTTTTTTTTTTTTTTTAAGACGGAGTCTTGCTCTGTCACCAGGCTGGAGTGCAGTGGCATGATCTCGGCTCACTGCAACCTGCAACCTTCACCTCCCAGGTTCAACCTATTCTTCTGCCTCCGGCTCCCAAGTAGCTGGGACTACAGGTGTGCGCCACCTCTCCCAGCTAATTTTTGTATTTTTAGTAGAGATGGGGTTTCACCATGTTGGCCAAGATGGTCTCGATCTCTTGACCTCATGATCTGCCCGCCTTGGCCTCCCAAAGTGCTGGGATTACAGGAGTGAGCCATGGTGCCTGGGCAGCAAGTAACAATTTTAAAGGAATACTCAACAAGTTCTTTTTTTATGGGGTATTTCAGTTGTTAAAGAAGTTAAAATACTTATTAGAACTAATTGTTCGTATTTTATTCGAGGAAGAATCTATAAGGTCGACTAACTCATTGTTGTCCGGTTTTTTGAAGCTTTGCTGGGTATATGGACAATCTGGGATAAAAAGAAAATCACCTTTCAAAGCTGATTTACTTCAAGTCACATAAACTTTCAACACTTCACCTGCAAATCTGCTTCAACCTCACTACACACAAAAGAAACTGCTATGCTTTGGCTTTAAATTACCATCTCAATAGCCAAGTTTATCAGAAGACATACAGAATCTTACTATTTTATTATAGAAATTTAGTTCTACTTATCCCCACTTGAAAAGTTAAGTTTTCATTTAAAATTAATCACAATGTTACTTCTCTGTGCAGAAATCTCCCTAAGTATATAAAGCTCTTTTTTTTCACTTTTAAACTGAGGTGATGTAGATAAATATTTTCCAGAATTTCAAATCCTAACAGATAATGATGTAAGTTAAGTTCCAGATACTGAAAACCTATGTTCTAAAGTTACTATCCAATTTCAATGGATTAATAAATATTCTGTAACTTCTCAGGTATCCTGGATACCTTGATAATCTGCCCTATTCTTGTACAGGAATAGGAGCTGCAGGTATCTAAAACAACATCAGACCCAACAGCAGCAACACTGGCATTATTTGGAAGACTGGCCTAATAGATGGGCTTTATAACAAATAATATATTTCTCTCTTAACCACTGCTCTTTTCTGAGCAGCCTAAAATTATATAAAACATTGACTTGCTGTATAGAATTCAACATAATTTCCAAAAAAGATACTTTATAGATAAGTCCAAACTTTATTTAAAACTACATTTTAAATTCGTTACCAAACATCACAATGGGGAAAAAAATCAAGACCAAAGAAGGAAAAAAAAAAAAAAACAAAAAAACCACCACAGTGTGTCAAGGCTTAAATCTGTCCAGAATTCAGTTTCTGATGTTTTAAACTACTATGGGGAGAAATGACCATACCTATCCAAAAAGCAGTGTCAAACTAATTTACATTTTTATACAGATCAGATGTTTATTTAGTATTGTTTTCATATATGCACTGACTATGTAAAGACAGAGTTAGATGAGCCTCTGAAGACATCTCATATACTCTGGGCTCCCACCGTTTCTGAAAAACAGAATAATAATGCTTTATAAATTACTTATCAAATTACTAGAATTTAACATTGTTCTCTGCCATTAAAGCTTTTACTTTTAATATAAGGATATTATAAAAGAAATCCTAATTTAGCTTGCTAATATAATTCCCTAATAGAACATGGTAAAAAAAAGAATAGGTGAGGTTTCTGATTCAATATGGCAGACTGAGTACATACTTCCTGTCTCTCTAAAAACACTCCACTAGGAATAGAAAAGAACTATAGAATAGAATAAATCTAGACTAACAAAAGAAGACTGGTTGGGAGAAAACAGAACAGGGGATATCAACAAATTACCAGAATGCTGAATGCAGACGGAAGCATATCCAAATAGAGTGGAGGAAGCTGCAGCTCAAACACTTGCAATAGGCTGTAGCTGAGAAGGGTACCATATTCTAACAGGTATAAGTGGGCTGAAAACTCAGAAATTAACTGAAGGTCTGATACCTGAAGGGTCTTTCCTTCTCCTCACTCCATTTCCAGGAAAAACAAAAACAATGAGATATCATGTGATTTTCATCAACTGATGAACTGATGGAGAACAACAAAAAGAAAAAACCCTTTGACCCTGATGTAAGAAACACTGAATGGCTCAAGAGCTGTGTTATTAGACTCATACAGAAAGAAATCTGAGACTACTGAGACTATTGCTTGGCTCTACAATGAATGATACTTACATAGAAGCATCCTCAGAGAAAGTATAGAACCATTTAATTATATTACAAAAACAAAATATAAGTATATTTAATAGCCTTAGTAATGTAAGAATATGGGTAAAACTGAACAGAGAACCTGGAAGAAAGCAGAGGAGGAGCAGCAAGGGATAATGACCAAAGTTGATGGAACAAAATGCACATATACTTAACCAAACTAAAAAGTAAAAAATAGAACAACCAAAAATAATACGGCAAAATTTAAATACATAACTCTTACCGGGTTCTTTTAGTGTTTGAGAATTTCCAGCTAATTCTTCAGTCTGCAGTTCACATATTTCACCAGATAAATGGTTTTTCTGTTCTTCTTCTACCATTTTCTTCCTTATATCTGCCTTTGGAATGAAAATTAAAATACAAATCATTTTCATTTTAACAATATTTGTTATATAAAGACAAGTTTAATTAAAGACAGACAAATACCTCTGAATATATTGTCAGTTTCAGCGGTAAATCTTCAACTTTTACAAAATCTTCTTCATCAGACTTTTGACTTATATTACCAGATTCTCCTTCCTATAATTTAATGGAAAAAAAAAACACGTACTCTAGATCCAAACCAAAGTCATCCATGTGAAGAAATAGTGAATTATTTTATCAGTAATTCTATCATATTTCGTTTTCTTCTACAATCAGCTCTACGAATAATTTAGAAATAAGGAGTTCCTAGGAAAAGCTACACATCACAGCTGTGAAACATACTGTCAAGCTGTTACCATTTTGTCAAAAAAAAAAAAAGAGGCGGGGAGGGGAGGGCAATTTATACATGCTGAAGAAACAGTAGTTACAACCAAGACTAAAAACACTAGAAAGACAACTCTTTTTTCTTCCTATGTTTACTGAACACATAAGAGCCACATCTGGCGGAATATAAGTAACCACTTACAAACTTTTCAATGTATCAACTCTGATGGTGCTCAATTAGAAAGCTGATGTATGAATTCAGTAACTGTCTTTTGTGATCACCTCAAACTGTTTTTCCTAAACTTGAATTTTTTTTCCTCCTAGTTCTCCCTTCTTATTCTTAATAGTATCATAATTCTGCCAATTATCCAAGTAGAAATCGTAGGTTTTCTTCTTCTTGCAGTATTTTCACTCATCATGCTCCTGTTCAGCTGATATTTCATACTTATACAATAGTAGATCCCCCAATCTAGCTTGACAATATAACCTATAGTCATCAGATTAATCTTCACAGCCCATAAATTTGACCATTTCACTTCTTTGCACAAAAACATTCAGTAGGATCCCTAAAATTCAAAGTCAAGAGCTTTTATAATCTACCTCTGACTTAATTTAAATTAAATATCTTCTATGGCAACTCTACACAATGATCAGATGAAAAGAATAAATCTAACCGGTAATTGAAATTTCAGAGTTTTAAATGTATAATTGTACTGGTAGTGAGGCAAACAAAAGAGTTAAAAGAGTTATTCTTTGTACTAATGTTTTTTAAAGATTATAAGGCCCCTAAGAAATTATGAAGTCATAACTGTAAATGCACCTTTAAGAATTTTTTTTTTAAGACACAGGGCCTCACTCTGTTGCCCAAACTGGAATGCAGTGGGGGCAATCACAGTTCACCACAGCCTAGAACTCCTGGGCTCAAGTGATCCTCTCGCCTCAGCCTCCTGAGTAGCTAGGACCACAGACAAGCACTATCATGCCTGGCTAATTTTTAATTTTTTGTAGAGACAGAGTCTTAGTATGTTGCCCAGGCTGGTCTCAAACTCCTTTTAGTTCTATCCAACAAAAGCATTGATTGGAAATGACCCAAGTTAAGTTTCACTTATGTTTGCAATTTAAGGAAGATTAAGGCTGTTTTAAAGGCCTTTGTTTTATGGGGGTTTTGGTCAGGGATTTTTCAGGACTGATCTCCATTTTAATTTTGCTTTAACAATTCCCCCCTTTTGGCTACCCTCTCAGCTTGAGGGTGGCCAAATGGGGTAGCATTATCCTGTTACCACTACTGACGCAGATGCTGGGATGAAAACTCAGGTAAAGTTGTTATCAAAAGGTATGTTGAGATTCAGTCATGAAGCCTCCATCAAGATTTACACAGTCAGTGTTAGTTTCCCTGATGGCAATCATGTGACGTGTCAGTGGTTGCTGGAAAGCATTTAAACCCCTTGTGGGGATACAACACACAAGGGAAGAAAACACAGTAACTGTAGCAAGAACTGAAAAATCCCTCTAAGCAAAGATTCCCAGGGGCCAAAATTTAACCAACTGAATAAATCAATGGAGGAGGCCTTGCTTATCTGTTAAAAAAAAAAAAAAATCTGATTTATTAAGATCTTTTAAATTTGGGGCAACAATATCTGATTAACATAAAAACAATACTTTTCACCAAAGCTCATCCCTGTGAGCAGCTAAACTTCTACCAGAGTTCCAGTGAGGCCAAATCACTCATCTCAGATTGTACTGCTTGAAGAGTATCGAAAGTATCATTAAAACTTTTTTTCAAGAGTTGCTGAAATATTCATAAGCGATTTTTCCAATTCAGAGGCTGCCAGCTAAAGAAAAAAGGATCTTAGGAAATAACAAAATCTAGAACCCCTTCATATATTTGAGTTTGGGAGATCTCAGGGAGTTCTTTTGTAAGGGGTCACTTTATGTACACACAACCCCAGGTTAAGAATTTCACTACCATTTAAAGAGTCATATCTGGTCAGTTTAGGTAGGAAATAGCCCAAACCACAGTGTCCAGATCATATAGGTGAAAACATTTATATATTTTGTTGCCATACAAAATGAATAATTCAGTATTACTGAAAGGGGCAAAGGAGATCCTATTACCCACCAACTGGGAATGACGTGATTGTCATGGTTATTCTCTGTCATATCTGCATCTGCACATTGCCAGGTACAATGGTTATGATTCTATTAATGGAAGAGAAATAAAAAACACTTCTATGTGTTACATATGGGTACCATCACCAAATAAGGATGACTTATTTCCTTTTCAAATACGCCCTCAATATTGATCTAAAAAACCCTATTGTACATAGTGAAATTATAGGGGTATTCCATTTGCCTCTAGAGTTTCCTTTGAACCAATGTCAGTTTCAGTCAGTTCTCTACTAACACAGTCAAGGGTATTATGGTGAAGTTCTGATTTTAAATATGTGTCATTATATAGGAGTGCAGTCTCTGTAATTTGTGTTAAACCAAAATGTCTGACTGCACATAGGGAGACTGGAACTCTGGCTAGATTAGGCCCAGTTCTATTAAGGTTTTCTGTCCATAGTGATAAAATTACCAGCAATAAAATCAACAGTAGTTACAGAACATACCTTTGCTTCTAATAACTTCTTCCTAGTGCCAAGTCAGTCAATCATAAATATCAACCAACCTGCTAGGGGAAGGATACCAAACTTCTTCATAAAACCAGCTTCCTGAACTGCCCACCCAGTGTGTATGGCAGTAGATTTCAGTATTAGTTGTGATTCCATTCATCTACATGACTACATGGCCAGCAATTGCTTTGGTTGAGAGTGGCTATGCTTTCAACATCAGACCTTAGAGGATATTCGCTTTGAGTAGGAAAAGTTCCTAACAAAAGTTTGAACATTATGTGTTAATGCAAAACGAAAACAAATCTTAATGAGAAAAGTTAAATGTAGTCTTGTTCCACTGTGGTGGGAAGTTGTTTACTTCGCGATGCCACCTGCTCCTAGGGAAGGCTTTCCCTTAGATATCTTTAAGTTACCTATAGGTTGCCAAGTCCAAGAGTCTAAGGAAGCTCTCTCTACTTGAGAGAGATGGACCCAAGGCTCAAATCCCTGAAGTTTTGCTGCATTTTGAGTAGTAAGAACCGTCTGGTACAGTCCTTTCCAATGAGGCTCAAGGGCTGTTGTTTCCAAAGGATCCAATCTCCACATTCTAAGTTATGGCAGCCAGTCATGGATCATCATTGGTACGCAGTTCACAAAAAGCCTCCTTCAGCTGGTGGAAATTGACTTTTGCATAATCCATTAAGGTCTTGGAGTACTGAGTCATTTCAGAGCTAACAAATACAGGTGATACATGGGGTTCTACTATTAAAGGCATAGGTCTTCCAGTTATTTCATAAGGGGTCAAATTTGAGTTTTTCTGTAGGGGTTGATCTAATTGCCATTAAGGCCAGTGGTAAAATTTTTGACCAAGGTAATCCAGTTGACAGTTTTGCTCATTTTACTTTCAAGATACCATCTGTCCATTCAAGCTTTCCAGAACAAAGAGGATAAGGGCAGTGGTAGTGCCACCGACTTTGAAAATCTTGTTTATTCGATAACCTGTTCAGGAAAATCAGTTCCCTTATTACTGGAGATCTCTCCAGAAATACTCCATAAAGGAAATACATTTTCTAAAACTTTTGCTACTGTTGTGGCATCAGCCTTTTAAGTCCCAGTCTATCCTGTAAACAGGTATACTACCACAAGAATATACTGATATCTCATTGTGGGTGGCAACTGAATGAAATCCATTTGTAGACCTACAAATGGTCTAGCAGGTGGTAGAAATCTTAAGGGTCTTTCCGGCTTTATGAGTTTGATAAGTCACACTGTTATAAGCCATTTCTGCTTTCATCATCTTTTTCATAATCTGAACCATTTTTCTTCACCATGATAGTTGGTAGAGTACAGGGCCTTTAATAATAATGGCAGTTTGAAGGACTCAGGAAGGACCAGCTGCCTGTCTGGGCCTTCAGTAAGTTCTTATTGAGCATTAAATTTGCTTCCTTTAAGATTCCATTTTTGTTGTTTCAACTCAGGTGCACAGCATTGTTTACTGAACAAATTATCCTGAGTGATCTGATCTTGGTCAATTCTGTGGAGTTCATTCAAAATGCACATTTTGTCAATGTCAGACTTGGCCATAAAAGTCCACACATGCATTTCCTTGATACTCAGATTCAGTCCTAAGAGCATGAACATCATTTTTATTAGCTACTTGTGAGGGCAGCAGAATAGCTGAAAGCAGCTTATCTGGCAGAGGTCCAGTACTGATGGGGGTTCCAGTACAAGGTAGAAACCCTCTTTGTTTCCACAACATTCCGAAATCATCACTCACTCCAAAGGCATACCAGTTATCTGTATAAATGAAGACTGATTTGCGTTCTGCTATATGCTAAGGCTTAGATCACGTAATTCTTCGGGTTCTCCTGACTTAAGTTGAGAAAGAGTTCCCTTTTCTATTAGTTCATATTGAGCTGTTACAGCATGTCCTGCTCAGTATTTCTCCTCTACAGTTTCATCACAGGATCCAACAATAAAATTTATTTATTCAGAATCATCTAATGAAGTTTTCCATAAGTCAGTGTGAGGAGTCAATAGTTAGGACACCACACACACACATAGTTACGGTCTTCCTAATGTTTTGACAGAGGCAGCAAGTGGTAGGGTTAAGCAGATTCACGTCTGAGATAGAGATTAGAAGGTGACAGGAGAAGGATATCATAAAATGTTGTCTACTTATTAAGACATGTTGGATCTGACTGGAATATAATAAGCTTTCAACTGCATGTGAAACCTGTAGGTAACATTTATTCCATAATACTAGGTCACATAAAGTTTCTACCAATTTAGCTGCTGCTGTCACTGCTTTTAGATGGTTTGGATATGCTCTGACAACTCAATTTAACTGTAACCTGTAATAAGCAATGGGTCAACAGCTTCCTCCACATTTCTGAGTAAAGACTCCTAAGGACGGATTATCACATTTGATAATCACAAAGTGAAAGGTTTTAAATAATTAGGGTGTCTTGAACTTGGAGGTTATAAGGCCAGTTGTATTTTATTGAAAGCTTGTTCTTCATTATCTTCCCATGGCAAAGCTGGAACAGAGATTTTTCTAAGTTCAGACAAGGGGGAAGCCAGCAGAGAAATTTGGGATTCAAGATCTACAGTATCCCATAAGACCAATGAACTCCCTTAATTGCCTTAGTTGTGGGCCAAGGGAACCCTTGGATTGTTTTTATTATTTCAGTTAAGAGGAAAATTCCCTCTGCAGTCAGATCATGTCCTATGTAATAGACCTTTACTCTAGAGCAGGGATCCCCAACCCCCAGTACTGGTCCAGGGCCTGTTAGTAACCAGGCCAAACAGCAGGAGGTGAGTGGTGGGGGAGAGCCAGCAAGCCTAGCTTCACCTTTATTTAAACCTACTCCCATCACTCACACTCTCACCTGCGCTCCGCCTCCTGTCAGATCACTGGTGGCAACAGATTCTCGTAGGAGCTCGAACCCTATTGTGAACTGCGCATGCTAGAGATCTAGGTTGTGTGCTCCTTATGAGACTCTAATGCCTGATGCTGTGTCATTATCTCCCATCATCCCCAGATGTGACCATCTAGTTTCAGGAAGACAAGCTCAGGGCTCCCACTGATTCTACATTGTGGTGAGTTGTGTACCAATTTCATTACATAACATAATAATAGAAATAAAGTATACAATAAAGGTAATGCGTTTCAATCATCCTGTAAACCATCCCCCTTACCCAGTCTATGGAAAAATTGTCTTCCATGAAACCAGTCCCTGGTACCAAAAAGGCTGGGGACAGCATCTCTAAAGTTTTGCCATTAAGGCCTTATGTCCCTCGTAAGCTAAAAGTGTAAAAGATGATCTACATATAGACAGAATACAATTTCTAGAGAATTGTAAGGTTGACAGGTCTTGGTATAATGTCTGAGAAAAACAAGATAGAGCTTCAGCGAACCCCTGTGGCATTGCAGTCCAAGTATATTGCTGGTTTTTCCAGGTACAAGCAGAGAAGTACTGGCTTACTGGAATACTAAAAAAGGCAGAACAAAGATCTATCACACTGTGAACCATTTAGAATCTGTAGGCACGTTAGGAACCAAAGCATTAGGATTTGGAACAGCAGGAAATCTTGGATTGACAATTTTATTTAATGCACGTTAAGTCTTGAACAAATCTCCAACTTTGTCATATATATGTATATATGTGTGTATATATTATATGTGTGTATATATATTATATATGTATATATGTGTATATATAACATATGTATATACGTGTGTGTGTGTGTGTATATATGTTTTGTTTTGAGACGGAATCTCGCTCTCTGGCCAGGCTGGAGTGCAGTGGCGCAATCTCGGATCACTGCAACCTCCACCTCCTGGGTTCAAGCGTTTCTCCTGCCTCAGCCTCCTGAGTAGCTGGGACTACAGGCGTGCATTACCACGCCCAGCTAATTTTTATATTTTTAGTAGAGACGGGGTTTCACCATGTTGTTCAGGAAGGTCTCAATCTCTTGACCTCATGATCAGCCCGCCTCAGCCTCCCAAAGTACTGGGATTACAGGCGTGATAGATTTTTTATCCGTAGGATTAGAGTATTATAGAGACAAGTACAAGGAATTGTTTTATTAAATCCTCTATAATTGGGTAAAGCCTTTGGATTGCCTCTGACTCTAGGGGGCATTACGGCAATTTAGGCAATGGCTTGGGGTAATATATTTGGATTTTTATAGGCTTACCACTTTTAATCTTCCCTTTGTCAGCTGAGTAACAGGTCCACAAACATCTGGGTACTTCAGAAAGGTCTGGGTTGGTATAAGAGTGAGTTTCAATATGATCAATTCCTGCTTGCAGGAAACAGAGCAGTTCAGGTTTAGAAGGGTCAGGAAGCTCTAAAATTAACTTTCCTTCCAGAGAGAACTTTATGTGCCCTCTCAATTTATTGTCATACTGTAGGAAGGCATGCTTTTCTGATATTGGTCCAAGTGTCATTTGGACTGGTTCACAGGGGATTCTCAGAACTTGATTGGAAATGTGACATACTTTCTTTCCTCCAAGGGATTGGCTGATTTATTAGGATGGGGCTGAAAGTGGATAAGGTATCCACCAACACTGTACACGACTCCCACTGATGCTGATCTTAGTTTCCCCATGTTTATTTAAGGTCTTATGGAGAGTAACATACCAGAGAATCCCTTGATGTCCCATTGGTGTTACTGTCTTCAGAGTCAAACCCTTGGGAACTTTTTTTTTTTATTTTTTTGAGATGGACTTTTGCTCTCCCCTCCCCCAGGCTGGAGTGCAATGGCACGATCTCAGCTCATGACAACCTCCGCCCACCAGGTTCAAGTGATTCTCCTGCCTCAGCCATCCAAGTAGCTGGGATTATAGGCATGCACCACCATACCCAGCTAATTTTGTATTTTTAGCAGAGACGGGGTTTCTTCATGTTGGTTAGGCCGGTCTTGAACTCCTGACCTCAGGTGATCCGCCTGCCTTGACCTTCCAAAGGGCTGGGATCACAGGTGTGAACCACTGTTCCCGGACCAGCCTGGGAACTTCATCTAATGAGGAAATAGTCTGGCTCAAAACGGGTAGGTCCATTAGAGGACTGGTCAAGAGTGGACAATCTTTTCTTCAATGACCTGTTTACAGATACTGATGTTTTTCTAGTTCTAATGTTCTCTCAAAATGTTCAGCTGTGGCGACTAATTTAGCCGTATCAGTGACTTGCCATCCAATCTTGTGTTTTTTAATCAAGTCACCAGAGTCTAGTCAGAGACTATTATTGAATAAAACCATAAAAACCATTTCAATTCCCACAGGAAATACTCCCTGCTGTATTTCAAGACCAGAATGTTTAACAAATGAGATTTCCAATCTAGCCGTGTAATCAGAAACAGACTGAACTTTTTGGACTAGTCAATCTTTTGTGGAAAGACCATGGGATAGCTTTTAGATGTTTTCCAGTTGTTGCAGTAGCATCTTTTGGGCTATCCACAGAAGTAGCTCTTAAAGGGTTGGCAATACTCTTCTGAGGCTTATGCCATCCTGCCATAGTCATCCATTAACCTGCTTCCGGCAGCGGCTAATATCATGCGTATCAACTGATAGAAATCAGGAAGCCCAGGGTCATTCTAATTCTAAATTCCTCAGCAAACTGTTTTGGATTTTCCTTGGGACTTGGAAAATCTTTTGCCATGGCTCTGAGTTCAGCTTTTGACCCAGAAGTAAAAGTAGTTACAGGAGCCAGACCTCGGTGTGCTGGCTGAGGGTTTAACTAAGCAAAGCATTAGCCCAACTTCCTTTCTGTCACATCATCCAGAGTGAAAGGGTAATTGTGCAAAAGAATTAAGATGACTGAAGAAATGGGTTATTGGATTCAGAATAATCAGAGGGAGGATAAGCAGAGTAACAGGTCAGAGTGAAGTCACTCCCTACATATAATTCATTTTATTTTTGTTGTCAATTCATTGCTTAAGCTTTCCATCTGTCTTATTTGCCTTTAGTAAGGAATCTTTTACAGAGGCAATTTTGGAATTATGTCTTTTAGAAGCCTCTATACACCAACCAAAAATTGCTTCCCACTGTTTCTGAGGCGTTTGGGATCCCTTCTTTTCTAATGTTCCCATAAACAATTTTACCTAGATTAAAACTTCTCCACTGTAACTTTAACTCTTCTCTGGTAAAGTGTAACCATTTCTCTAAAAAGGCAGTTTCATGTTCATAATTTCTAAACATAAAATTTGCTAGAGTTCTAGAAAGAGGGGTCCCAGACTCCCCAGGTGTTAATTAACCCATAATACCCTATTTTTCTAAACTTCACCTACCTGAGGCTGCCAACTGGACCCAGTCTAGTTACTGTCAAACATCTAGTTTGACCTCTGGATCCAGTAAAAAAAATTACTCGGCTGGGTGTGGTGGCTCATGCCTGTAATCCCAGGACTTTGGGAGGCTGAGGCAGGCGGATCATAAGGTCAGGAGATCCAGACCATCCTGGCTAACACAGTGAAACCCTGTCTCTACTAAAAATAGAAAAAATCAGCCAGGCGTGGTGGCACGGAGCTGTAATCCCAGCAACTCGGGAGGCTAAGTCAGAAGAATCACTTGAACCCGGGAGGCAGAGGTTGCAGTGAACCAAGATCATGCCACTGCACTCCAGCCTGGGCAACAGAGCAAGACTCCGTCTCAAATAAAATAAAATAAAATTACTCAAATAAACTCCGAGAGCTCAGGACACAAACTGTGGAGCCTGAAATCCGAGAGGGACTTACTCAGGACCTCCAGATGCAGCGAGAAAGCAGTGAGCACAATGGGCACTTTTTGCCTGGTTCCTTGATGCTTCCAGAGGCCACAGGGGGTCTCTTTCAAATCCCACTCTGACACCAAACTGTAAAAGACAAATCTGAGGCACAATAAAATTTTAGAGTTCATTTGAGTAAGAAGCAATTCAGGAACTGGGAACACCAGACCAAAAGAGATTTAGTGTTCCATTGACAAAAATATCAGAGGCAAGTATTTATTTGGAAAATGTGGAAATAAAATAAATTATTTGCTTGGTTTGCAATTAGAAAACTGTCTTTTATCAGGTACCTTCTCAGAAAGTCCCTAGTCACATATCCATATGTTAGCTGGCTACTTATGAGAGGCTGGGGTTAAGCTTTGGTTCTAACGTTAAGTATCTATCAGAAATGACCCAAGTGAAGTTTCACTTATGATTTCAGCTTCAGCAAGATTAATTATTTTTAAGGCTTTTGCTTTTCTCTGCTCAAGTATTTTTCAGACCTGGGCTCCACTTGAATTTTCATTTAATACTATCATGAGTACAGACTTCCTAGTCTTTTTTTCCTTTTTTAATCATTCACTGTATAAAGATTGTGTTGTCAAACTGTTTTATTTCCTATCTCAAGTGTAAACCTTTAGGTTTACTGAAAATTTGCAATATATTCTAAACAGTTAAGAAGAATAGGTAAAGGATAAACGATGATTCATGTACCATTACCACTTCAGATCCGAACTTAAGATGAACTCTTTTTATCTCTTTGGTTCTCAACATTATAAAACATAAAACAGCTTGTGGGTTTTGAGATGGTCATCTTAATTCACTCTTGCCCTTCTGCTAAAGTTTAAGTGTGAATTAGAAAAATGTTCCAACATGTTCTAAACCTAAACACAAAATGGTTTACATGCTGAGAATGTTAATCTGAAAAATGAAGAAATACGCACAGAAATGAAAAGTAAAAATATTTGGAAATGGAAATGATACGTACATAGTCATTCACTAACACTGGAGATTCAGTATCAGGACTTCCAGCCAGAGAGCTTTCAGGAGTTTCCTGAGCAGATTTAACTTCTTTGACTCTAGGCACTAAAGGTTCCATTTCAGGTAAAGGTAACGGCAAAGGGTTAGGCTCTGGAGTTGAATCAACAGTAGCAGGTGAGTCCCTAAGGGAAGCACTATTTAAAGGTTGCTCATCTTCCGAGATATTGAGGTAACAGGGTTTCACAGGAGAGTTATCTTGGTCATCTATGTCATCAAAAGAAAGTCTTAATATTAATGTAATGCAAAAAATGTTAACTTTTACTCTCTATTATAGTAATAAAGACAACATGCATGAGTAAGAACAATCAAGACGCTTAAGACCAAAGAGAAACGGCAACTACAAATGCTCCTTATCAATGGCTCCCAAATTTAGTTGATCAAAATCACCTGAGACCATTTTAAGAATCAAATTCCTGAAATCCACCGGATTTCTAACAAATCAAGGCTTTCAGGAATAAGGCCTACAAATGGCTATTTTTTTTAAATCTCCCATATTTGTATCTAAAAATGCTCTTTACAGAATTTTTGTCTGTGCAGGTAAATATGTGTCACCTTTTCTTTATTGTTGTTTACAGAAACAAATTCTTATGTTTTCTACAACGGATTTATAGGGAGAAGAAAAATATACATCAGGTCCAAAGTACTTTCAAACTAGGAATTTGGTGTTTTCTGTTTTTTGTTTTTTGTTTTTTTAGCTTTTAAGCAAATAAAGGAAATTACCTTAAAATCAAAGACTTATTTAGATTTGTTACCTTTACTACTGGCTTCTTGTTCCAGTGGGACATTTTTGCTTTCTGCTGTCTTCTTAAAGTCATGTTGTAGGATCTAAAAGGGAAAAATGTTTTAATAGCAGGGCCTGAAATATATGGTCACTATAAAAGAGATGATTACCAGTGTGTAGTTTTTGTCCAACCAAGAACTTCATACAAACAAATTTAAAAGTATCTTCTAAAACTATCTCAAGGAGGCTTTGGTTGTGATTTCAAGATGGCTAAGTTAAAGGGTTTCCTTCTTAAAAAACACACACACACAAAATAATACAGCTGAAATAAACAGACTGCATTGTTCATTTTTTTTCAGACTCTAAAAGACACTTAATGCAGCCAAAAAGGGAATGAAGGAGGAAGTGAGGAGAGGAAGATGAACAAAGTTAAATGCCTTCAGCAGGGAGAGGAAACAAAAATTGAGATTCACCTCTTAACTGTAAGTAACAGATCTAGAAAGGAAGGCATATGATGTTCGGGCAGGAGCTGGTGATGAAACAGTGGTGGTGGTAGTAGTCGTTTAAAACTGTTTAAGGAACATGTGACTACGTAGGTTCTCTCCTTCAACCTCAACAGAAAATGGCAGATTATATTTTAGACAAATTAAACTAGTGAGCCCCAAACCTGGGGCTACTGGGAGTAGAGGTGGAGAGACAAATGAGGACACAGTAAAGTATCGGATTGGTGTAAAAGTAATTATGGGTTTTGCTATTGAAAAAAACGACCAAAACCACAATTACTTCTGCACCAACTTAAATAGAATACCGAAAACAGAATAACCTAGTGCATGCCTGTATAACAGTGGGACCTCAGCCCCATTCCCAATCTAGCTTCAGAATACCAGCAGCCAAGCTTATACACTCCAGGCAGGAGGACAGTGAAGAATCCTAATTTGGAGAATCTAAACCATCTCAAAGAAAAGACCAATAGATACTGACATTTAGAAGTTTCTAGGAATATGCTGGCTGTCTCCCCAAATGCCCTACCTACAGTGAAGCCCAAAAGAGCCTTCACTTGCTTTTTGGTATATTATTATTTAACATAAACAACCAAGGTTCAGCAGACATTGAAAACAGAAGATAATGCTTCTGTGAAATAACAGGGCACTACAAAAAAGTAATAATCAGAAAAAAAAAACTGTTTAAGAGTTAAAAATATGACAGCTGAGATCAAAATAATTTCATGCAAGTGTTAAAGAAAATCTCTCAAGGTAAAACCAAAAGATAACGAAAAGAGGAGAAAATTAAAAGATTAATCCATGACTACTAATAGTACCTGATAATATTAATTACAGAGGGAGAGAAAAGAGAAAACGGTGTGGCAGTAATAAAGAGAATTTAAAAATTTACCAAGTTGAAAACAATCACTGAGTATCCACTGCAAATAATGAAAAAAGACCCCAATAAGGCACATCACAGTAAAATGTCAAACTCCAGAGGAAAAGATCTAGACTAGGGAGGAAAATAACATATAAAAAAGTACCCCTTCATCCATAGAATGTATGTTCCAAAACTGTGGATAGTACCAAACCCCATTTATACTGTTTTTCCCCATACAGACTTATCTATGATAAAGTTTAATTTATAAATTGAGCACAGTGAGAGATTAACAATAACTAATAATAGAACAATTCTCTTGTGCTTTGGGGCCATTAATAAGGGTTGTTTGAACACTGTGATACTACAAATCTATCTGCTTACCCTAGATGGCTATTAAGTGATTAACAAGCAGGTAGTACACACAGTGTAGACATGTTGGACAATGGAATGACTCACAACCCAAATAGGAAGGAATGGGCCAGTGTGAGATTTAATCACACCACTAAAAACAGTGTATAATTTAAAATGTATAAACTATTGGATGGGTGTGGTGGCTCACGTCTGTAATCCCAGAATTTTGGGGGGAGGCTGAGGTGGGAGGATCGCTTGAGCTCAGGAGTTTGAGGATATGAGCAGTGAGCTACAATTACACCACTGCACTCTAGCCCAGAAGACTGAGCAAGACCCTGTCTCTAAAAAACAATTATAAAAAAAAACCTGGTATTTCAGATTTTAATAAGCATATTAATCAGGCTTCCATTCATGAAAGCTGAAAATTTAGAAGGATCTACTTTGAGTAGTTAAAATAAGGCTGATGGGAATACCTGTTCATCATGTTCATTTTCTTCGGTAGCTTCAGTGTTAGCCTGAAGGGAAGTCTGGACATCCACGGGGCCTTCCTCAAATTCTTCCATTTCTTCTTCCTCATTTTCATCTTCTCCACTTCCATAATTAGTTAAAGCCTGAGTTTCAGCTTTAGACAAATCTAAGTTGATTAATACACAATTTTTAGTAGATTTCAGCACATAATCTTAGTAACAGCTACCATTTATTGCATTCCTGCATGGCACAGATGCTTTATATACAATATCTGAAATCTTCAAACAGTATGTATTAGAAAACATACAGTGCAGAAAGGCCGGATAATTCAGGTTCACAGTGAAATTCAAAATCAGAGTTCTTTGACACTTAATTCTATACTTGTTACACTCCACCAAACTGTTCCAATAAATGACCTACAAAAAACTAAAATATAAAGACAGTACAGAGCCTTTAAACTTACTAATAGACACTGGACATCCTTCACTTTCTTCATCTTCCTCTTGATCAGAAATATCAGATCTTATATTTTTGGGACCATCATACACCTCAGATGTTTGAGTCTGCTTAACTGTTTCAGTTTCATCCTTGTCCTAGACACAAATACATTTGAGTAATTAATTCCTTAAAGTACATGTGTAAAAGCTATATAGTAAGTCTATCATATTAATAATGATGATTATCTAATAAAAAACACAAAGAACCATTTTTAATAGTCTAGTTTTATTTTTAAAACAAAAAAATCTGTCAGAAAAAAGGTCATTTGATGATACAGTCTGCTTTCAAACATTAAGGTAAAAGCTGTTAAAATAATTTTATATTGTTTCAAAAGCATTATTTTAGGCTTTTTTTTTTTCTTTTGAGGCAGAGTCTCTTACTCTGTTGCCCAGGCTGGAATGCAGTGGCATGATCTCGGCTCAATACCACGTCTACCTCCTGGGTTCAAGCAATTCTCCTGCCTCAGCCTCCTGAGTAGCTGCGACTACCGGTGCGCACCACTACATCTGGCTAATTTTTGTATTTTTAGTAGGGACGGGGTTTAACCATGTTGGCCAGCCTGGTCTGGAACTCCTGACCTCGTGATCCACCCGCCTTGGCCTCCCAAAGTGCTGGGATTACAGGCATGAGACACCGTACCCGGTCATATTTTTAGGCAAAAATTAATTAGCACATACTTTGTCTTCATCATCAATCTCTCCAGCAGGTGAGCCATGATCTTCAAGAATCCTTTTGGCCTTTAAAACAAATCAATTACACAGAATTTAGCAATATACTTAGATACATACTTACATATTTAGCAGTTCTCATGTCTAGTACTGGGATTATAGAACACTGGGATTATAGACCTCAGCCTGTCCTGTATTACTTTCTAATCATTTATTACAGTATCATGCTTTTATTTTCTTCAAGCTCTTAGTAATGTCTAAAATTTATTTATATCCAGAAAATAAATATCATGTAAAGTGTGAAATGGATAGCTTGATTTCATCTACTTTAGATTGTAAGGAAGAAGAGCCGTCTCTTTCTATTTGGGTCTTGGCTTGTTTCCTTCTCATAAAAGAGGGTCAGGAAAACTAGGGAAAAGGCTTCCTGGTATGCCTCAAGTTGAGGCAGAACAGTCATCCAATCTCACATGATCAAAATTAATTTGATAAGGCAGAACAAACTACAGGGATGTAAAACCAAAGCACTAACTAATAAGCATTTGTGTTAACTGGGAGTGACCTCTGGATAATGCATATTCTCCAAGAAACTACAGGGATTGATAACAGCCATGGCAGGCAGCTGGCTCTGGCCCAGGACCAGATCCCAGTCCTTCTCTCCTCTTTTGAGACCCGAATACAGGACAGTAATGTGAACTGGTTATCTGACAATTATCTGACAATGTACATTTAACATTAATTTCTGTCCGCATTCCTGACCTTGAGCAACTGCTGTTACTCCTCAGATTCCACAAGTGACTAGCATATGTAATGACTTATAATGTGATTAATTGGTATTACAAAAAACAACTACTTTTGCTGAGGTAAAATGTGATTTTAGTTAATAATAATGATTAAGAAGTGTATTTATGTGCCAATTATCCTAAAATCAAAATGAATGTTATTTACCTCTTTGGCGTAAGACTGTATCACTCCAGCTGCTTCTATTTTCCTTTTGCATCTCTGTTTAACAGTTATACTATTATTATCCAAATCTTGCATAAGCTTAAAGAAAGCCAATTCATTGAACAACACTTCAGATATCTCTACAAGAAGATCTTCTCCACAGTCTTTCAGTTTTCTGCCAGCAAATTTTGCCAGTGAATCCTATTTAAACATAAACCAAATAATTTAAAGATAGTGAACTTCAATTATAGAATAGTATTACTTTTAAGTACTGAAAAACTTAAAACTAATGTTTATGATTACTATGGAAAGATAGGTTAGTATTAGTAAAGAATACTGCTATATTACTAAGTAGGAATGTTGTTAGTCCTGCTTAAAGAGTATATACAAGGGAAGGACATATATGGTCATCTATATTTAGTCACTATTTGATGTAACTGCTGGGCACAAATGTATTCAGACAGGGATTTCTGATACCAGAAAGCTCCCTGACAGTACAGGAGATACTATTTATTGCTGTAGTATATGTGTAAGTGCTATAAAAGGAAAAGACAAAATCTTCCACCTCTAAATGTACCATTAGTATACTTTTAAAGTTTCCTTCTTTACTTAAGCCAACCATTCTAATTTAAATTTTTCTTCAAAAGTAAACTTAAGTTCTATTCAAGTTGATATACAGGATCATGTAAAAGAAAACAAGATTTCAAGACCCTCTACATTTATGTCAAGGAGGAAGTTAAGCCCTGGCAACTTGAACGTTAGTGATTTCTCCTTCTTACACAATACATTAACTCTCTTCCTCATTGTTCTTGTTCTGTAAATGACTAGAAGACATCAGAGACCAGACCTCCTGCCTTCTAACCACTGATCTTTGTTACAGATTAACTGCCTCCTTTACTATGCATTTAGCCTTATATAGAAAGATGCTGAAATTCTGTTAAGCTTCCCTAAACTCTCTCCAGATAAATTAGCAGTCCCCAACCTTTCTGGCACCAGGACCTGGTTTCACAGAAGACAATGCTTCCCTCAAACATAGATAGGTTGGGGGAAGGTTTTGGAATGATTCAAGCACATTACATTGATTATGCCCTTTATTACATTGTAACATATAGTGAAATAACTATACAACTCACCATAATGTAGAATCAGTGGGAGCCCTGAGCTTATTTTCCTGCAACTAGATGGTCTCATCTGGGGATGATGGGAGACAGTGACAGGTCAGGAATTAGATTCCCATAAGGAGCATGTAACCTAGATCCCTCACATGTGCAGTTCACAGAAGGGTTCACTCTCCTATGAGAATCTAATGCTGCTGCTGATCTGACAGGAGGTGGAGCTCAGGCGGTAATGAGAGCCATAAGGGGCAACTGTAAATACAGACGAAGCTTTGCTCACTCGCCTGCTGCTCACCAGCCTGGGGGTTGGGGACCCCTGATATAAATGATCCCAAACTTCTGATGTCTATTCTTTGGAATATGTCTATTCTTTGGAATCTGTGCTTCCCAGGCAGATATCCCTCACACACTGAGCTTGAATCAAGTCTCTTTTTTTTTTTTTTTGAGGTGGAGTCTCGCTCTGTTGCCCGGGCTGGAGTGCAGTGGCCAGATCTCAGCTCACTGCAAGCTCTGCCTTCCGGGTTCACGCCATTCTCCCGCCTCAGCCTCCCGAGTAGCTGGGACTACAGGTGCCCGCCATCTCGCCTGGCTAGTTTTTTGTATTTTTTAGTAGAGACGGGGTTTCACCGTGTTAGCCAGGATGGTCTCGATCTCCTGACCTCGTGATCCGCCCGTCTCGGCCTCCCAAAGTGCTGGGATTACAGGCTTGAGCCACCGCGCCCGGCCGAATCAAGTCTCTTTAAAGTAGATTCTGACCCTTTTGATTATTTTAGGTTGAGAATCTTCAAATAAGTATACTCTAGACATTTTTAGTAAAACCACTCCTCTTTTCTTTCTAAAATATGGACTACACTATTTAGCAAACAGGCAAACAACTATGATGTTCAATGCCTAACCCTCTCTCCCACCAAAAGACTATCTTATCTAGTACAATTATGGTAAAAACGTACATATGCTGGGTGCTTTGTGGGAAAAAAAATCCTGAACGGGTTTCAGAAGGAAAAATGTAGAAGATGGTAATTTAAGCTCTAGCTCATAAAATTTTCAAGACTCTGGGCAATATTAAATATAAATTAACTTTTATTCTTTACGTATGTCCTCTTGTGGAAAAATCAAGAATGGGATGAAAGAAAAGCAGTCAAACCTCAGACTGAGAAAAAAATCTTATTTCCAAATTAATGCTTTGGGATCTACCCACAATTATCACAAGGCAAAACTGAGGAAGGGCTACGTGGATCTTGATAAAAAATATTTGAATGATTATTTATCTTTTAGTGTTATTCTAAAATAGTTTCCTACAATGCACACCACCACTGATGTCTTATAGTCCTTAAAAATTATCTATTAGTACTAATTACTAATTAGTACCAATGGGGCCAGGACAATTTATACTTTAGTCTTAATACTAACAAAATGGAAAATTACAGCGATATAAATTTGCATCAAGCCCAAGGAAAAAGTTAATACCGATTATCTAAAACCAGTTTAAACACAGAAATAAGAAACAAGGCAAAGTTTCATTAGAAAATTTTGTAATAAAGACGAAAAGAAAAATGTGTCACCTAATGTAGAGTAAAAATACATATCACTGAACTGTCTCAATGGGAAAATACTCAGGTAAACATAAAGATGTTTGTCATAAGGAATAAACAAGGTAATTTTATTAACACTAACATGGGATTTCTCAACCTTGGCCCTACTGACATTTAGGACCAGATAATACTTTGTTGTGGGGGACTGTCCCGTGTACTGTCAAATGTTTATCAAGATTCTTCCTGGTCTCTACCCATTAGTTGCCAGTACCTGTCCTCTCAGCCCTCCCTACCTTCTTCACACTACTTGCTGTGATAAACAAAATGTCTGCAGACACTGCTAAAGGTCTCCTAGTAGGCAAATTCTCCCCCAGTTACTGACTTACTATAATTTAAGCGTACTGATACAGCCTAAAATGTCTCTACAACTAGCTGGTCTCTGGCTTCCGAAATTTCCCAGATTAGTCAAATTACTTTAGCCAATTATTTTAGAAACAGTCACAGAATACTTTCTAAACATTTCAAACTAAAAACGTTTTCATTGAGAAGATAAACCAAACCAATAAAAGCTTGTAAGAGATATGCCTTAGACATGACCAAATTAAATGAAGATACAAACAGGGCCTAATAATACAATATTATTTTAACCAAGTGACAACCTAAAAAATATTAAAACATCATCCCAAATGGATGCTAGAATGGATGTCCACCTGCATAAATTGTACAATGCAAGAAAATGCCTCACTGCGCCCCCGCCCCAAAAAAAAACCTTACCACATATACTGCTAAATCACACAAGTATAAACTCTTACCTGTAATATACTTCCAAGTTGTTTATGAAAGAACTTTACAAATTCTTTGCTCTCATCATTTTGCTGGGTAAGGGTCAAAACCATGCGCCTTACTGAAGTTAAAAGCTGCGAGGAGCATACTTCATCCATGTGCTCCTGAGAAAAATCCTAGTTGGTTAGAATATAAACTTACCTATTGTTTAAAAAAAGAAAATCAATCCATATAATATAAAATGTTAATTTTTAATTTTCTTGCACAGATGCTCCTCAATTTTCAGATACCCATTTAGAAATATTCATTCATAAGAAAAGCCAAACTCCTACTTTATTCATACACATTGAGGGGTTTGGCAATTTTGACCCATGAAAGCAGATGATAGCCAGTAAAAGAACTGGCTGATCCAGTACTTTTCACTACTTCCTTTCTGTACCTTTCTATACCTTAAGGAGAACTATTCATGCTACAGCTTCCATTTTGCCAATCTTTCTGTTCTCAGTTAATTTCAAATACTCTTACAAGCATACTCACCTTCTACCCAATTCCCTATTTTCTAACTCACGGTTTCTCAACCTTCGCATTATTGACATCCTGTGCATTGCAGGATATTTAGCATCATCCTGGCCTCTACCCACTAGATGCCAGTAACACCTCCTCCCTACACCACTTCGACAACTAAAAATATCTTTCGACATTCTGAAATGTCTTGAAGGTTAACATCACCCCCTTGGTACTTTCTTAACAAATCACTTCAGTCAAGTGTCTCTTCTTAAACTTCTTTAAGAAGCAGGTTGTGAGCTACAAAATAATACGAATCACGGTGAAGTTTCTGAGGTCAACCCCATAAATCATCCATATCAAGTAATCTCAAGGTTCTAATCCTTCTTCTTCTAAATCCATTTAAGCAAATCCTATAACCTTTCTCAGTTCAGTTTTCTCCCCACCCCATAAAACTGACAAAATAAGGGAGCCAAACTAGATGATGTTCAAGGTCCCTTCTCAAACTTAAGCTCATTTAAAATAATGTGTGTGTCAAGACAGGTGACTTAAAAAAAAACAACAACAAAAAAAAAACTGTGCCTCTCTTCAGAGAGTCAAATACTAGTGCAGGAGTCAGATATGTACATAAATAATCACTATAAGCTCTGTGCTGTCTGGTAGATAACACTTTTTTAACTGCAGGGATTCTCATTTATCACAAAATACAGTGGCTCACAGGAGACATTACTTACTGAATAAATAAGTATTTTTTAAAAGCACCCACCAGGTGCTCTAAGGAGCTGTAGGAGCATATTGGAGACAACAACAAATACTTTTGAAGAAATATTTCAGCCAGGCAGAAAAGAGTGAAAGTATTTTACATCTTGGATAGATAAGACAACTTGTACAAACGGCTAATATGTGAAAAACTAAAAGTAGATACAGGAAATGCCGAATAATGTGAAGTGAATATACCTAGATGGAGAGTAGCTAGAGCGGGAAAGCACACCAGATCCAGCGGTGAAGCCGCTTGAAGACTAAGGAGTTTGGGTAGGATATGGCTTAGTAAAAATGCACTTCATGCCTACTTCATGCCTATTACGACAAGCAGTCTAAGCAAAAGGTAAGAACATGAATTTAGGTTATGCTACTGGAAAGAAGAAAGTGAAGTGAAACTGATGACCCTAAGGAGAAGAATACATTTTTGACTCACTAGTAATGGCATAAAGAGAGTCAAGAAGTCTAACACAGGTGACTGGGTATAATGCTGCCTGGGCATAATTAACAAAGAAGTTCTACAGTCCTACAAAAAAAGTCAAGATTTGAAGTGAAATGAGACATCATAAATAGTTAAAATCAGATTATTAGTTCTACTCTGTTCACTGGCCTCAGAAACTTTTTGAAATGCTAAATTAATTATTATTTCATTTCCTCATGAAACGAAATCACTTAAATCAGGGCTATCCAGGTAAAGTGAGGAAGAACAATTTAGATTTTAAACAAGGTAACAAGGTAAGTCTTGTAATTTAGGTAACTCTAGAAATGCCAGTAGCGCTTAAAAGGTCAAGTGGAAAACCTATTAAATGAGTGTCGCTAGCCAATTTAGCCAGCTAAAATATCATTAATTTCCTAACATCTTAGACATTTAAGAAAAATCACTTTTAAAAGTAATGCTTTTAAATTCAAGACTTTTAAAACATTTCAGAAAATCAAGGTGATTTCTATTTTGCTCAAGTATTAAGTATTTTATTGTATAACAGTTTCTGAGCACATAATATGTAACTTACATAATTTTTCCATCAAATCAGACACAAAATAGTAAAAACAATTTCTTAACTGAAGGCTATACTCCCTAAGCATAAAGATAAATCAGTTTTTTTACCCTTATAAAATAACTGTATATATCAAATAAATATTACTACAATTATACCTAATTTAGTTTTTAAAAGACATGTTTACAAGTATTTATTATACTATTAATGCTAAAATTTAGGCCTAAGATGAAAGCAAGGAACAACCGAGAAAATTTAAATCAATTCACTTGAGGCAATGGTTTCAAACTCTGAGATAAAATCTATTTAAAAAATATACATTCTTAAAATTTATAAGTATATTCTTTTATGGAAGGTAAATATATTCATAGATTTATAAGTAACAGGAAATAAATTCACAGAACAGTTCATAAAACTGATATATTTATGCCTTATCCCTCAAATTCTTTTTATCCAGTATCTTAAGTACTTCTTGGCTGTAGGTACTATGAGATACTATTCTAGGGAGGAGATACAAGTAATTATGATCCTTTGTCATAAGTGCTATAATGAAAGCATGAACCCAGTATCTCAGGAACAGTGAAGAGAGGAAGGAATTCTGCCCGTAAACACATGCAACAACATTTGCGCTGGCTCCTGAAAAACAGGAGAAACTGACAGAGGAAGAGGAGAAGGTCATTCTTGGTAAGGGACACAATGTGGGCGATGTGCCTTTTTCAATAATGTCAAGTGGGACACAAGGTTTAAGAGACCAGACCATGCTGTAAAAGGTTTTGTGAGTGATAATGAACCTGGTCTTTATCCTATGGGTCAGCTGTTTTCACACTTACAGAGTCTAAAGAGCTCAACTACAGCTGAGGGTTGAAGAGTCCAGTCATTTATTTATTCATTAATGTTTACTGAGTGTCTACGATATGCAATTATTATTTTCGGACAGTGACCAAAAGAGATCAACATCTCAGACGTCATGGATCTTATATTTTAGTATGGAGAGGCAGACAAATATTACATAGGTGAAAGGTGGTGTGCAAGCACTATGGAGGTAAAGGAAAGCAGGTAAAGGATAAGGGAGAGGTTTACTCAGCAACAGTTGACATTTGACCAAACACTTCAGGAGTTCAAGAGAACAAGCCATGTAGGTAGGTGTCTGAAGGAAGAGCAATCCAGGTAGAGGTATTAGCAAGTGCCAAGGCCTTAGAAGTGCTAACAACTCTACTAGGAGGGTTGAAAGGTTAGAAGCAGCAGCAAAAGGACAGTAAGGCCATTTAGGAACTGTTGCAATTGCCCAGAAAAAGGCTAAGTGTTTCTGTTTTTAGATGGAATAATCTGGACACTATCAGCTGACTTTTTCCTCTCAGTTGTAAAGTCAGATACTCTGCTGTATCTTCAGAGAAAGCAGTTTCTACAGGTGCTTTCTCAAAGATCTCTCTTCTCTTAAAACATTTCAAAAAAAGCAATTACTTCTGCTGAGGGAAGAAATATAAGCACACTGAAAGCAATTCTCTGGGGTACATGTCTTACCAAGAGAAGCAGGAGTACGTTATAAGAAACTAGCCCAGTGACAATGTATTTTGTAGCTTACCATATCTGGATGAAAAGAAAACAATTACTTTTCACTTCTAATTGTTAAAATTTCCATTGTAAATTAGAATGTAATGAGTGCCATCTCAGAAAGAAGTCCTGTCTTCCTATTCCATTTATTGCACATGTCTCCATCTGCCCTGATCAATGTTATTAAAAAAATTAATAGTGCTGCTTACCAGTCTGATACTTTCAATGTTGATGGAAATATAAACTGGTTAGTTTCTCTGAAGGAGAATTTAATATGTCTCAAAAGCTTTAAAAATGTTTATGACCTTTGAACTAAAATTTTATGTCTAAAATTGTTTCTAAAGAAACAAAAGTAAACAGATTATCCTCGATCATTGAAGAAGTGTTTATAATAGTGGAAAAGAAACCAGAATAAACACAAATATTTAACAATAGGGACTGAAAAATTAATTAATAGAAAATTGTATTCTATGACTACTTGACCTCATAGTAGCCATCAACATAACTAACTCCTTGCAGTCCTTCTTGGTCAACTCTGGCTCTGCTTTTGTACAACTTACAAATGCTGAATCACCTGGTCCCACATCCCAGTTGAAGGCCCCTGTCTATTCTCACATCAAATGACCTGGCTTTAGGCAGCACCTACATGCTATAAACTACCTTATGTCTATCTCCAGCTGTGCCTGGAATTCGATGAGTAACCAAATGACTACTTGACTGCTCTATGGTTGTCTAAAAGATAGTTCAATTTTATTTTTTATTTTTTTATTTTTTTTGAGACAGAGTCTCGCTCTGTCGCCCGGCTGGACTGCAGTGGCCGGATCTCAGCTCACTGCAAGCTCCGCCTCCTGGGTTTACGCCATTCTCCTGCCTCAGCCTCCGGAGTAGCTGGGACTACAGGCGCCCGCCACCTCGCCCGGCTTTTTTTTTTTTATTTTTTAGTAGAGACGGGGTTTCACCGTGTTAGCCAGGATGGTCTCGATCTCCTGACCTCGTGATCCGCCCATCTCGGCCTCCCAAAGTGCTGGGATTACAGGCTTGAGCCACCGCGCCCGGCCAAGACAGTTCAATTTTAAAGTCCAAAATAAAACTCTGGGCTGGCACAGTGGCTCCAGCCTATAATCCCAGCACTTTGGGAGGCCCAGGCGGGTGCATCACTTGAGGTCAGAAGTTCAAGGCCAGCGTGGTCAACATAGGGAAACACCATCTCCACTAAAAATACAAAAATAAGGCGGGCATGGTGGCGCGCACCTGTAGTCCCTGCTACTTGGGAGGCTGAGGCAGGAGAATCACTTAAACCAAGGAGGCAGAGGTTGCAATGAGCCGAGATCGCGCCACTGCATTCCAGCCTGGGTGATAGAGTGAGCCTCTGTTTCAAACCACTGCCCCTCCACCAAAAAAGAACTGTTCATCTCCCCCTTCTCCCAAGCCTTCTTCATTTCAGTAAATCGTATTTCCTCCCAGTTTTCTCTATCTCTCGACATGCTAACCATCAGTAGGACCTACTGATTTCCTAACTATATCCCAATTATGTATTTCTTTACACCACCCATATCTAAGCCGCTATCATTTCTCTTCTGGTCTCACTGCACTCCTGACCCCCTTATAATCAATTTTCTAAAAACAAAGCAGACTTAGTTTCTCTCATGCTTAAAACCTTCTAGGAGTTTCCCTTCAAACTTTGAACAAAGTCCAAACTTCTAATCATGGCCTGTAATATTTTACACAATTAGCCCTTGCCTCCCTTTCAACTTAGTCTCATACAAATATCCTCCAACCATATAGGCTTTCCCTTTACTTCCTTCAACATGTGAAGCTAATTCCTACCTTAAGGCCATTGCACTCTGTCTGGAATGATCCCGGTTTACACTGGCTCCTTAGTCATGTCTCTGCTTAAATGTTCCCTCATTAGAAGCATCCCCTGATCATCCAATAGAAAACAGATACCATCATATTGCCAAATTTTAATTATGTGCGTGGCCCATATCATTACCTGATATACAGTTACTGAAATGTCTTGTATTTACTTATGTTACCTCAGTCTGTATTCCCACTCTAGCATGCAAGCTCCATGAGAGCAAAGGCCTTGTTCACTGCTAGGTCTGCCAAACCTGGCATTAAGTAGGCATTTTATAAATATTTTGGAATGAATGTTGTGGAACCACTAAAAAAAAAAAAAGACAGGGGCGGAGCAAGATGGCAGAACAGAAGCCTCTACCAATCATCTTCCCCTTTTGAAAACACCAAATTTTAACAACTACACACCAAAAAAAGCACCATTATAAGAATAAAAACCAGGTAAGCAATGATGGTACCTGCTTTTAACTTCGTACTGCTGAAAGGGGCACTGAAGAGGGTAGGAAAGACTGTCTTGAATTGCTGACGCCACCCCTCCCCCAACCCCAGGCAGCACTAACTGCAGCAGTGCAAGTGACTCCTTCTGCTTGAGGAGACGAGAGCAAGGTATAAAAAGGACTTTGTGTTGCATCTTGCATACCAGGTCAGCTCCAGCTACAGCAGGACAGAGGCAGAGTGGTGAGGTCCCCATTCCAGGCCCTAGCTCCAAGATGACATTTTAGACATTGGCCCAAAAGGAAATCCACTGCCTTAAAGGGAAGGACCCAGTCCTGGAAGGCTTAATCTTAACCTGCTGACTAAAGAGGCTTTGGACCTTGAATAACTGACAGTGATACCCATGTAGTATGCCACGGGCCTTGGGTGAGACTCAGAGATGATCTGGCTTCAGGTGAGGCCCAATGTATACTGAGCTGTGGTGGCTATGGTGAAAGATTCCTTCTGCTTGAGAAAAAGAGGAAAAAGGGGACTTTGGCACCTTACGTACCAGTGCAATCACAGTGGGGTAGAGCACCAAGCAGGATCTTGGGATCCACAATTCAAGAACTTGGCACCTGCCCTGGGCCAGAGGAGAGCCCAATGCCCTGAAGGGTGAGTCCCAGGCCTGGCAGCATTCACCACAAGCTGACTAAAAAGCCCTTGGGCTTTAAAAGAATGTTAGCAGAACTCATGGGCCGGTAGTGGTGGTGGCAGCCACCAGGAGAGGCTCCTCTGCCTATGGAAAGCAGAGGTAAGAGTGGAAAGGACTTTGTCTTGTGGCTTTAAGGCCAGCTTAGCCACAGCAGGACAGAATACCAGGTAGATGTCTAAGCTCAAGGATGGTATCTGTGGACCCGAAGGGGACCTGGGGGAACTCACTGCCCTGAAGGGAAAGACACAAACCCGGCTGGCTTCCCCACCTGCTAATGGTAGGAGCCCGAGGGCCTTGAGTGAATTTAGGCGGTAGCCAGGTAGCGGTTACAGAGGGTCTTGGGCAAGCCCCAGTGCTGTGCTGTGCTGGCTTTAGGTATGACCCAGCATAGTCCCAGGGGTAGTCACCAAAGAGGTGCCTCCATCACCCCATCTCCAGCTCCAGGCATTTCATAATAGAGATTCCATTTATTTGAGAAAAAATAAAGGAAGAGAACAAAAGTTTCCACCTGGTAATTCAGAGAATTATTCTGGATCTTATCCAAAATCACCAAAGTGGTACACCTCTACGAGTCGGCAAAAACCACAGTGTTTTTGGGCTTGGGACCCAAGTCCCTTTGAATACCTGGAAAGCTTTCCCAAGAAGAATGGCACAAACAAGCCCAGACAGTGAGGCCTACAAAAAATATCTAACTCTCAATGCCCAGACACCGACAAACATCCACAAGCATCAAGGTCATACAGAAAATCATGACCTCAACAAAGGGACCAAATAAGGCACTAGTGGCCAATCCTGGAGAAACAGAGAGATGTGACCTTTCAGAGAATTCAAAATAGCTGTTTTGAGGAAATTCAAAGAAATTCAAGATAACACAGGAAGGGAATTCAAAAAAAATTTTTTTTTCAGGCTAGAGTGCAGCGGCATGAGCTTGGCTCACTGCAACCTCCACCTCCCCGGTTCAAGCGATTCTCCTGCCTCAGCTTCCTGAGTAGCCATCATTATTAGGTGCACACCACCATGTCCAGCTATTTTTTTTTTTGTATGTTGTGGTAGAGGCGGGGTTTCACTGTGTTGAACAGGCTGCTCTCAAATTCCTGACCTCAAGTAATCATCCGCCTCGGCCTCCCAAAGTGCTGGGATCAGAGATGTGAGCCATAGCACCTGACTGGGAATTCAGAATTCTGTATTCATAGATAAGTTTAATAAACAGATTGAAATAATTTAAAAGAATCAAGCAGAAATTCTAGAGCTGAAAAACGCAACTGACATACTAAAGAATGCAGCAATCTCTTAATAGAATTGATCAAGCTAAATAATTAGCTTGAAGATAGGCTCTTTGAAAACACAATTTGAGGAGACAAAAGAAAAAAAATAAAAAACAATAAAGCACACCTACAGGATATGGAAAATAACCTCAATAGGACAAATCTAAGTTACTGGCCTTAAAGAGGGGTAGAGAGAGACAGAGGTAGAAAGCTTAACAACGTTCAAGTACAAGAAGGTTACAGAAAACCAAGATAGTTTAATTCAAATAAGACTATCTCATGGCATTTAATAATCAAACTCCCAAACATCAAGGATAAAGGTCCTTAAAAGCTGCAAGAGAAAAGAAACAAACGACATATAACAGGGTTCCACTATATCTGACAGTAGACTTGTCACTAGAATCCTTACAGGTCAGGAGACAGTGTCACGACATATTTCAATTGCTGAAGGAAGAAAACTTTTACCCTAGAATACTATATCCAGAAAAAATATCCTTCAAACATGAAGGAGAAATACCTTCCCAGACAAAAGCTGAGGGATTTCATCAACACCAGACTTGTCTGACAAGAAATACTAAATATTAAATACCTTCTTTCCATCTAAAAGAAGACATTAATGAGCAATAAGATATCATGTGAAGGTACAAAACTCACCGGTAACAGCAAGTACACAGAATATTATAACACTGTAATTGTGGTGTGTAAACTACTCTTAAGTGGAAAGACAAAATGATGATCAATATAAAATCAAATACACATATATCAATATAAAATATATATTATCAATATAAAACCAATCAAAAATAGTACAACAACTTTTCAAGACATAGTACAATAAGATATAAAGAGAAACAACAAGAAGTTAAAAAGCAGAGGTACAAAGTTAACATTTACATGAGTTTTCATTTTGTTAGCTTGTTTGTTATGCAGTCAGTGTTATCATCAGTTTAAAATACTGGGTTATAAGACAGTATTTGCTATCCTCATGGTAACCTCAAATCCAAAAGAATATATGTAACAGACATGAAAACAATAATGCATGTTAAAAAACAAGAAAAACCTGAGCAAACCAAACCCAAAATAGAAGAAATAATAAAGATCAAAGCAGAAATAAATGAAATTGAAATAAAACACAAAAGAACAACGAAACAAAAAGTTGGTATTTTAAAAGATACATAAAATTGGCAAACCATTAACCAGACTAAGAAATAAAAGATAAAAAACCCAAATAATATCAGAGATGAAAAAGGAGACATTACAACCAATACCTCGGAATTCAACAACACATTAAAAAGACGATCCATCATGACCACGTGGGATTTATCCCAGGGATGCAAGGATGGTTCAACATAGTTAATCAATGTAATATATCTTGTCAACAGAATGAAGGACAAAACCCATATGATCATTTTAACTGATGCTGAATAATCATTTGATAAAATTCAACATCCTTTCCTGATAAAAGCCCTCAAAAAACTGGATATAGAAGAAACATACCTCAACATACTAGAAGCCATATACAACAGACCCACAGCTAGTATCATACAAAATGGATAAAAACTAAAACCCATTCCTTTATGATCTGGAACACAATAGGGATGCCCACTTTCACCACTGTTATTCAACACAGTCCTGCAAGTCCTAGCTAGAGTAATCAGACAAGAGAAAGAAATAAAGGGAATCCAAATTGGAAAGGAAGAATCAGATTATCCTTGTTTGTTTATGATATATATAATCTTATACTTGGAAAAGCCTAAAGACTCCACAAGAATACTATTAGAACTGATCAACAAATTCAGTAAAGTTGCAGCACATAAAGTCAACACACAAAAATCAGTAGCATTTCCATATGCCAACAGTAATCTCATTTACAACAGACACAAATAAAATTAAATATCTAAGAATTAACCAAATAAGTGAAAGATCTCTACAATGAAAACTATAAAACACTGATGAAAGAAATTTAAAAGACAAAAATGGAAAGATATTCCATGTTCATGGATTGGAAAAATCAATATTCTTAAAATGTCTCGGAATAGGAACAGCTCCAGCCTCCAGCTCCCAGTGTGAGCAACACAGAAGACGGGTGATTTCTGCATTTTTAATTGAGGTACGGGATTCATCTCACTAGGGCATGTCGGACAGTTGGCCCTGGTCTGTGGGTGCAGCCCAACCAGTGACAGCTGAAGCAGGGCGAGGCATCGCCTCACCTGGGAAGCGCAAGGGATAAGTGAATTCTTTTTCCTAGCCAAAGGAAATTGAGACACACAACACCTGGAAAAGCGGGTAACTCCCACCAGAGTACTGCGCTTTACCAAGGGTCTTAACAAACGGCACACCAGGAGATTATATACCACACCTGGCCCAGAGGATCCCACGCCCACGGAGCCTCCCTCATTGCTAGCACAGCAGTCTGAGATCTAACTGCTAGGCGACAGTGAGGCTGGGGGAGGGGCACCTGCCATTGCTGAGGTTTAAGTAGGTAAACAAAGCCACTGGGAAGCTCAAATTGGGTGGAGCCCACCACAGCTCAAGGAGGCGGGCCTGCCTCTGTAGACTCCTCCTCTGGGGACAGGGCATAGCTAAACAAAAAGCAGCAGAAACCTTGGCAGAGGTAAATGCCCCTGTCTGACAGCTTTGAAGACAGCAGTGGATCTCCCAGCACAGAGGTTGAGATCTGAGAACGGACAGACTGCCTGCTCAAGTGGGTCCCTGACCCCTGAGTAGCCTAACTGGGAGACATCCCCCACTAGGTGCAGACTGACACCTCACACCTCACACGCCAGGGTACACCCCTGAGATGAAGCTTCCAGGGCAACAATCAGACAGCAACACTCACTGTTCAGCCATATTCTATCTTCTGCAGCCTCTGCTGCTGACACTCAGGCAAACAGGGTCTGGAGTAGACCTCAAGCGAACTCCAATAGACCTACAGCTGAGGGTCCTAACTGTTAGAAGGAAAACTAACAAACAGAAAGGACACCCACACCAAAAACCCATCAGTACATCACCATCATCAAAGACCAAAGGCAGATAAAACCACAAAGATGGGGAAAAAGCAGTGCAGAAAAGCTGGAAATTCAAAAAATCAGAGCGCATCCCCCCCTCCAAAGGAATGCAGCTCATCGCCAGCAATGGAACAATGCTGGATGGAGAATGACTTTGACAAGTCGAGAGAAGACTTCAATCGATCAAACTTCTCAGAGCTAAAGGAGGAACGACGTAACCAGCGCAAAGAAACTAAACACCTTGAAAAAAGAATGGATGAATGGATAACTAGAATAATTAATGCAGAGAAGACCTTAAAAGAACTGATAGAGATGAAAACCATAACACGAGAAATACGTGACAAATGCACAAGCTTCAGT
>NW_016804209.1:2625261-2649094 GCF_001698545.2 Rhinopithecus bieti | reverse complement strand
GACTGGATTAAGAAAATGTGGCACATATACACCACGGAATACTATGCAGCCATAAAAAAGGATGAGTTCATGTCCTTTGTAGGGACATGGATGCAGCTGGAAACCATCACTCTCGGCAAACTATCACAAGAACAGAAAACCAAATACCGCATGTTCTCACTCACAGGTGGGAATTGAACAATGAGATCACTTGGATACAGGAAGGGTATCATTACACACCGGGTCCTATTGTGGGGATGGGGTGGGGGAAGGGATAGCATTAGGAGATATAACTAATGTAAATGACGAGTTAATAGGTGCAGCACCCCAACATGGCACATGTATACATATGTAACAAACCTGCACGCTGTGCACATGTACCCTAGAACTTAAAGTAAAAAAAAAAAAAAAGTCTGTACTCCCCAAAGCAATCTACAGATTCAATGCAATTGTGATCAAAATACCAATGACATTCTTCACAGAATTAGAAAAAAGAATCCTAAAATATATATAGAACCACAAAAAAAGCTCAGAATATCCAAAGCAATCCTGAGCAAAAAGAACAAAACTGGAAGAATCACGTTACCTGCCTTCAAATTATACTAGAGTTATAGTAACCAAAACAGCATGATACTGGCATAAAAACAACAGACACATAGACCTATAGAACAGAGAACTCAGAAACAAATCCACATACCTACAATAAACTCATTTTCAACAAAGGTGCCAAGAACATACACTGGGGAAAAGACAGTCTCTTCACAGTAAATGGTGTTGGGATAACTGGATATCCATAAGCAAAAGAATGAAACTAGACCTCTATCCCTCACCATATACAAAAGTCAAATCAAAATGGATTGAAGACATAAATCTAAGACCTCATACTATGAAACTACTATATGAAAACAGTGGGGAAACTCTGCAGGACATTGGTCTAGGCAAAAATTTATTGAGTAATATCCCACAAGCACTGGCAACCAAAGCAAAAGTAGACAAACAGGATCACATCAAGTTAAAAAGCTTCTGCACAACAAAAGAAACAACAAAGTGAAAAGACAACCCACAGAATGAGAGAAAATATGTGCAAACCATCCATCTGACGAGGGATTAATAACCAGCATTATATAAAGAGTTCAAACAACTCTATAGGAAAAAATCTAGTAATCTAATTTAAAAATGTGCAAAAGATCTGAATACACATTTCTCAAAAGTCGACATACAAATGGCAAACAGGCATATAAAAGGTGCTCAACATTGATCACAGAAATGAAAAATCAAAACTACAACGAGAAATCATCTCACCTCTGTTAAAATGGCACTTATCCCAAAGACAGGTAATAACAAATGCTGGTGAGAATGTGGAGAAAAGAAAACTCTCATATACCGCTGGTGGGAATGTAAATTAGTACAACTCCTCTGAAGAACAGTTTGGAAGTTGCTCAAGAAACTAAAAACAGAGCTACAGCTACCATATGATCCAGCAATCCCACTGCTGGGTATATACAGAAAAGAAAGGACATCAGTGTATTAAAGGGGTATCTGCACACCCATGTTAGTTGCAGTACTGTTCACAACAACCAAGATTTGGAATCAACCTAAGTGTCCATCAACAGATGAACGGATAAAGAAAATGTGGTACATACACACAATGGAGTACTATTCAGTCATAAAAAATAATGAGACTTGTCATCTGCAACAACGTGGATGGAACTGGAGGTCATTATGTTAAGTGAAGTTAGCCAGGCACAGAAAGACAAACTTCTTTCTGTTTGCCTTTGTTCTCACTCGTGGGAGCTAAAAATTAAAACAATTTAACTCATGGAGATGAAGTGTACAAGGATGGTTACCAGAGGCCATGAAGGGCAGTAGAGAATAGGGGAGATGGTTAATGGGTACAAAAAGTAGAACGAATGAATAAGATGCATTATTTAATAGCACAACAGGGTGACTACAGTCAATAATTTATACATTTTAAAATAACCAAAAGAGTATAACTGGATTGTTTGCAACACAAAGGTTAAATGCTTGAGGGGATGAATACCCCATTTACCATGATGTGATTATTACATACTGCATGCCTATATCAAACTATTTCACATACCCCATAAATATATACATCTACTACTCACAAAAATAAAAAATAAAATAAAATAAAAATAAAGGTAATAAATCCTGAAAAAACGCAGTAGAAAATAATGATCTAGAAAAAAGTTTATGGTACAGTAAATGAAAAAAGCAGAATATGCACATGTGTACAAAATATTACTGAAAGGTTTACAGAATGTTGGTATGGCAAGCAAAAAGTTGGTAGGGTAAAAAAATTATGGGTGGTAGTTTATTTTTCTTTTGTTTACCTATACCATTGAACTTTATCACAGTAAGGTCTTTTGTACAAATCAAAAAACAAAACACAAAGTTTTGTTTATTTTTTAAAATAATTGCTTACCTTCAAAAAGGGAATGACTTCTTTCATAATTGCTTTAATTTGCCGGTCCAGCTGCTGAGTATCAATTCTAGGACATGGGACGGTAGAAACTTCACTTACAGGTTGTTGTGAACTATGATTTTCAATAATGGGAGTTTCTAATTTTTAAAAAGAAAATGATACATTAGCATAACAAAGCCTATTATGTATACATATATGCCTTAATGTTGAAATTTAAAGAATATTAAATGTTGATTTTATGCTAATACAAAGAAACATGTTTGTACTTTTAGCACCCCATCAATTAAAAGAAAGTAGTAAGAAAACCACTATTAGATATCACATATTTAAAATTTTTATATAGAATTAGTACTTCTAATCAATAAAACATATACCTTCTAAATCGAGTAACTGAAATCACAAAAATTCTACAAGATAACACTGGAAAAATCCTTCTAGACACTGACTTAGGCAAAGACGTCATGACCAAGAACCCAAAAGCAAATGCAATAAAATCAAAGATAAATAGATGGAACTTAAAGTTTCTGCACAGCAAAAGAAATAATCATCTGAGTAAACAGACAACCCACAGACTATGAGAAAGTCTTTGTAAACTATGCATCTGACAAAGGACTAATACCCACAATCTACAAAGAACTCAAATCAGCAGAAAAAAAAAGAAAAAAAGAAAATCCCATCAAAAAGTGGGCTAAGGCCAGGTGTGGTGGCTCACAACTATAATCCCAGCACATTGGGAGGCCGAGGTGGGCGGATCACTTGAGACCAGGAGTTCAAGACCAGCCTGGACAATATGCTGAAATCTCTTCTCTACTAAAAAATACAAAACTTAGCTGGGCTTGGTGGCACATGCCTATAATCCCTGCTACTTGGGAGGCTGAGGCATGGTTGAGCCTGGCAGGCAGAAGATACAGTGAGTTGAGGTTGTGCCACTGCACTCCAGCCTAGGCAACAGAGCAAGACTGTGCTCAAATTAAAAAAAAAAAAGAAAAAAAAATTGTAGTAGTAGTAATAGTAGGCTAAGGATATAAACAATTCTCAAAAGAAGATATAAAAATGGCCATCAAACATATGAAAAAATGCTCAACATCACTAATTATCAGGGAAATGAAAATCAAAGCACAAACTACAATGTGATACCATACCACTCCTGCAAGAATGGCCACAATTTAAAAATAAAAAAATAATAGATGTTTAGTGTGGATGTGGTAAAAAGGGAACACTTCGACACTGCTGGTGGGCATGTAAACTAGTACAACCACTATGGAAAACAGTATGAAAATCTACCATTTGATCCAGCAATCCCACTACTAGGTATCTGCTGAGAAAAAAAGAAGTCATTATATGAAAAAGATACTTGCATGTGCATGTTTATAGCAGCACAATCTGCAGTTGCAAAATATGGAACCAGTTCAAATGCCCATCAATCAACGAGTGGATAAAGAAAATGTGGTATATGTATGTATGTGTAGATATATACATATATTTATTTATACACCACAGCATACTACTTAACCGTAAAAAGGAACAAAGTAATGGCATTCACAGCTATCTGGATAGAGTTGGAGACCATTAATCTAAGTGACGTAACTCAGGAATGGAAAACCAAACATTGCACATTCTTACTCATAAGTAGTAGCTAAGCTATGAGGATGCAAAGGCATAAGCAGGATACAATGGACTTTGGGGTTTCAGGGGAAAGGGTGGGAAGCGGATGAGGGATAAAAGACTACACACTGGTTACAGTGTATACTGCTCAGGTGATGGGTGCACCAAAATCTCAGGAATCACCACTAAAGAACTTATTCATGTAACCAACACCACCTGTTCCCCCCAAAACCTACTGAAAACAAAAATATATACCTTCTAAATTATTAACTGTAGTACTTGCACCAGCACCATCTTCATCCTCAATAATCCTGCAGGTGCATCTCATATTTGAGTTACTTTCAGCCTCAGTCTTCATGCGCTCATATTCCCTCATTCTGGCTAATGCTTGATCTAAGTGAATCACGGTGTTACCTACATTTGGAACAAAAATATTTTCTGAGTATGTAAAAGTGAACTTTTTCATATACTCCTCAAAATGCATTAATTAAAAAAATGTCCAAACAAAAGGAAGGAAAATTAGCTTCAACAAGTTCTACACACTACACTACTTGAGTACTTCATATACATTATCAAACTTATTTAATCCTTAGAATAATCCTATATAGTAGATGACATTACTTTTATTTGCAGAAAACTTAAGTGACTTGCTCAAGGTTTCACAAACAGTTCAATGTAGGAACAGGGCTTTAAACTTAGTTATCAAATTCTGAAGCCCATATTTATTTCACTACATTTTGCTGTTTCATTTAAACAATACAAGGAAATTCCAAAATGTCATGCAAATTCTGATGAAAACAATGCAACCTAAAACAAGCAAATTAGGTAAGAAAAGGCCTATCAATGAAATTTCCCAATTCTACGTCTACTTCAGACACAGCTAGTGGTGCAGGATTGTAAGAAAAAAAAATCAGTAAATGAAAGAAAATACATAGGAGTCAAAGTATTCTGGCAACTCAGAAAGGAAGGGACAACCTAAGGGAAGAGGGTTGGCCAGGCATACAGTAATTTTTCTCTGTAATGGGATGAACTCAATGCAGACCCAAATAAGCATTTACTTAGAAGTCAGCTAAAGCTCAGTCCTCAATAATTACAATAAGCAAAAGGATCACTTTTGTTTGGGCAAACAGCAGAAATGTAATGATAGGGCAAGGCTAAGCCGTTTTCTTTATAGCGGAAAAATACGTTTGAAATAATCTAAATCTTCTCCTCATCACGTGAACAAACACTAGGGTAACAGGACATTTACATTATTTTATGAACTAAGTGCCCCGGATGGCACAATGACTGAATTCTCAGGTATCTTTTGATTGGCCACAGTCTAGAAATGTATCAAGTATCTATATATTTTTCTTTTCCTTAAATTTCCTTTCCAAGTGTAGGACTCGAGTTTAGTCTCCTTTGGGGTCTGGCAACCATCTAAACCTCTTTTGTTTTACAGCTGATGGAAGAGGAAAAAAAAAAAAACAAAACCAACTATGTGTTATGCCTGAGAGTTACTTGAGGTTTTTACTACAGGTTATTTAAGAAATTTGACTGCTTACCTCAAATTACAAACTTAACATTTTTATTAAAATATGATTAGATGAGGACTGCATTGTTCCCATTAATTAACTAGATGACCTTAAATGATGACCTTTCCTTTTAAGGAAAAGGAAATTAACATTTTCTGAACTCAAGCAAGTTCCATTATATTTTCACAAAAACATAGCAAGGTAGGTAAGATTCCCATTTCCTTAGTATATGCAGAGAGTCAAAAATGTTGGATGATTTGTCCACGGGGTTAAGAGTCAGAAGATTTTAGATTTTAGACTGACAGATAATTAAGTCCATATTCTTTCAACCACACACACTTCACCTTTCTAGACTTTTGTTTCCCTATCAATGCAATTCAAAGACTGGACCAGATAAACTTAAAGTTGTTTTTAAGATTATAAAAAACCCTGCTTACCTAGATCATCTGTTGCAAAAGGCTCAAAATTTGATGATACAGACAGGACACTAGCATTATCAGCATCATTCTGCTCACTTATTTTATGTGTTTCTCTTTCAAAGTTCTTCTCAAAAGTTTCCTAAGTTACAGTAAAACAAACAAACAAAAATCACTAGTACTTCTTTTAAGAATTTCATATTAAGGATTTAACAGAGATAACTATTTACATAAAATTGTACACCTAAAAGATATTCATAAGTTTCCTCAGTATTCTGTCCAAACAAGATGATAATATAACCAAAGTTATTAAATGTTGAATACAGAGTCACAGAGAACAGTAATATAAGTAGCCTTGCAGAATATTTGTTATTATATAGATAAACATACACAAAGACAGCTACTGATTAAATTCTAATTTGGCAAAGTTAACATTTTTAATTATTTCTATACTCTCAGGGACATTCTCCTATCTCCAAACGCTAACAATGTCTGGTAGCTTACTCTACCTGACTGTCTCACATCTCTAGAAAAAAATATCACAACGTCATTTGCATTTTTTAAAATAAACTTTATTGAAATATAATTTATATATAATGCACTCACTTTAAAAGTACAGTTTGATGAGTTTTGACAAATGTATACACTCATGTAACCAGATTCCCTAAAGATAAAGACCATTTCCATTGGCCCAGGATGTTTCTTCACACCCCTCTACAGTCAATCTCCACCACACCCTACTCATGATTTCTATCACTGTAGATCAGTTCTGATTGTAGAACTTCATACAAATGGAACCAGCCAGTATACACTCTTCATTGTCTGACTTCTTTCACTTAGTATGTTTCTGAAATGATTCCATGCTGTGTGTTTCAGAAGTTCATTATTTTTTAATGGCTGCATATATTCCACTGTATAGAAATACCACAGTTTGTTTATCCATTTATCTCTTGATGCTTCAGTTTGAGGCTATCATGACTAAAGATGCTATGAACATTAACGTACAGTGTTTTTGTGACACATATTTTCATTTCTCTTGGATGAATACCTAGAAGAGAAATTGCTGGGTCACATGCCACGTTTATGTTATTATAAGAAACTGCCAAACTGCTTTCCAAGTGGTTGCGCAATTTACATTCTCATAAGGACTGTGAGGGTTCCAACTGTTCCACATTCTCACCAACACTTCTCATTGTCAATCTTTTCATTTTAGCCATTCTCGATGTGAAGTGGTATTTTCTGTGGCTTTAATTTGCATACTAGCCATTCATATATCTTCTTTCATTAAGTGCCTGTTCAAATCTCTTGCCCAGTTTTTACTGAGTTGTCTTACAACTGAGTTGTAAGCTTTATATAGTCTAGATACCAGACAGTTGTCAGATGTACATACTGGAATTATTTTCCCATAACAGTATCTTTTGAAAAGCACAAAATTCCTATTTTTGTCAAGTCTAATTTATTAATTTCTTCTTTTATAGTTATAGCTTTCTGTGCCCTAAGAAAACTTGGCCTATGTCAAGGTCAATATTTTCTCCCATTTTCTTTTAAAAGTTTTAATAGTGTTGGCTTTTACAGGACTTTAGGTCATTTCAAATTAATTTTGTTTATAGTGTGATAGTGGCAGGGTGTCTCACTTATATTTTGATTATGACATTTTACAGTTGTGTTCTTTCCCTTAACTACTGATCTTTTTAAAGTTTCCTATCTTCAATTATGAAATCAAAGATTCATCCCTGATTAAAGGAAATTTGGACATTAAGGAACATATTTTAGAAATAGGGAAACCATTTTTTTACTTCTTCAAGTAAGACTTGAAGACAGATGTGCTTTTACCATTTTATTATCATCAGGAGCAGGAGACACGAAGTGTGTTCTTCCTAAACCTCAATGTCTCCACTCCATCCTCCTTGACTTACAACTCCCAGATACCTAGTTTCACTTTCATTTCTCTCTTCCCTGGGCAAGACAGGTATCTCTTACACATCTTAAGATATCTTTGCAAAAGCTTCAAAAATGGAGCTCAAGAAGCATAGAAGCATCTAGAGAATGAGGCTCTAAATCTGCCCAATACAAAAAACACCACATGGCTATTTAAATAAAATTTAAAATTTAGTTCCTCAGTCATAATAGCTATACTTCAAGTACTTGCTAGCATGTGGCTAATGACTACAGTATTAGAAAATGCAGACATAAAATAATTCCATCACTATAGAAAGTTCTACCAGACACTGCTGCTTCAGATCTGTGAGTGTCAACACTGGATGTTGTGGTGCTGCTGATTAAACAGCATTAGTAAAGGGAAGATGTTGACCTTAATGCTGAGTATTTTTTTGGAAGAAATATCAAAGAAGTGATTTACTTAATTAAAAGTAATACTAAACATAATTACTATCCCAAGTCCTTACATGTCAAGTAGTACAGTATCTTTAAATTTCATTTGACTTTAAAACCTTCTTAGGTTAACTTTATCCTAAATGGTAGCTCAACTTTCAAAATGTGCTATCAATGGTGCAAATCAATGTGCTCCAATCTCTTAAAATAAATCAAAGTAATGCTGCCTGTATGAAACTTGGATAAAAGTGAAAGCACTGGAATTAAGGATATAAAATTATTGAAAAATACGTCTAGGAATGGAGACTGTTCATTCTCTCTCAAGTTATTTCAATGCCCAATAAACCTTAATATAATTTAACATCTGTTTTTTATGTATTCAAGCAGATCGCATTTCATTTCCAACAAAAAGGAACACACAATTTTCAATTAGTTGTAATAACAATCCAAAGGAACAAACAGTTAAACACTACTTCACATTTCACATTGCAAACTTAATTAAAACCATGTAGTTTTTAGACACAGGTTTATGTTATAGTACTAAAGAAGTTAGAGTCCAGTGGGAAAACATTTTAAACACAAAAGATGAGCTAGGGAACTATTATTTTAAACATGAGAAGTTAAAGAGCAAAATTCAGAAAACTCAGAAAATTACTGTATCTGAAGAGGCAAGACAATCCTTTGAGGAAACACTGTCTTCAGAAAAAATTTAGTATTAACACTTCAACAAAAGGCAGAAACAGTAACTTCCAACTCTCTACCTATAGCTGATATTTGCTAATCAACTATGGAACTCTTACCCACTAACTCCAGTTGCTAGAGTTGTCATAAAAAAAGGAACGTATTTGCTATCCCACGACCACATATAATATTTTACAATAAAAGCAAGGCCTGAACCTTGAAATAGGTGATTCCCAAACACCTAGCATATTATCTCCTCAGTATACTAGCAGTTTTCTCACTGTCATTCAATCAGTGATGTGCTAAATGCTATTTGGAGGACACAGCTTACTAAATTTATACCATTCTCCCCCAGCACTCTTCTCCATTTCCAGGTCCTTTTTATTCTATTCAAAATTTTCTCCATCAATTAGAATACATTAAATCACAAGTTTTTTCCTGGAAGACTTTCTTTTGTCTAGGCTTTTTTTTTTTTTTTTTTTTTTAACCCAAAGACCTGATTTATCCTGTATTTATTCATTCAAGGGTTTTTACTATAATCTGATTGCTGTCTGTTTTACTGAATATCTTAAATAAATACAACATACATTTGTAAATGTCTTTTAAGAGTCAGCCTCTATATTGGGTAATAATGACATAAATATAGCTATCTTAGACCTCATAATCTATCATACATACATAATTTTTGGTGTCTGCTACCATATTTTGATTGCATATTATAACTTGCCCTCAAAATAAAATAACACATTATACCCAGGTTTTAAAAAAGCTGAAAACAAGTGTATTAGGTCTACCTACAATTTGACAATAACCTATTTAACTTTTATTTGCTGCATACTAAAATTATGTCTACAGTTCACTAATCATTATCAGCTTACATCATCAGTAGTAGCAAGGCTCTCACTAGGAGTAAGTTCTGAGTTTGACGCTATCCAAGTACCAGAGTTTACTGACTTTACATTTTCTCCTTTTTCATGGCTCTCAGAAATATGTCTGGATACTATGTCCTAAATAAGAAAATAAGATCATTATTTACATAAAACATACATCTTAATAATTCATTTATATTACAGATTCAAAGGTAAAAGCAGATGGAAGGGAAAATGTACTGTTTCTACCCTCACAGGTTAAGTGTGAAGAAGTAGACAAAACACTGAAAAGGTACTCAAAAAAATACTTTAATGCTACTTAAGCTATACAAAATTTTTAAACAAAATGTCAAGAAAGCACATAGAGAACAGATCAAAATTCATATGGTACATGCTTCAGTCTAAGAAAGCAACCAGATGTAATCATGAAGAAGGTGATAATAGGGTAGGAAAAATTATGTTAGGTACCAGATACCTGCAATGCATATAAAGCCCTCTGTCTCAAGTAGTCTGTATTAAGTAGCTGAAGCTCATGGAAGAGTTCAATAAGAAAATGTGGACGAGATTCATTTTGAGAAATTAACGTAGCTACTTCAGAATAAATAGTATCTCGCAAAGCTTCAAACATGGAAAAATCACTCCCAGTTTCTGGAATACATAAAAGACCAGAAAGTTAATATTGATGAAATACCTTCATGACAACTTTTATTAGCCAACATCATTACTCTCAGCTTTAAATTACCTAAAAATTCTATTTTAGACAATTCTATTTCAGAGCTTTTAAAGTAGAAAAGAAGCTTAATATTACCAAGATAAATAAAATCTTAAGATATCAAGATATGTATTTTATACTAAAATAAAATGTTAATGCATGAATAACATTACCTAGCATTATTAAGAATCATATTTATTTCTGGTCATATAAAATATACAGAAAATATTACACATTTTATGGGAAACATCAGTGAAAATCTTTCAACACTTAGAAATAAGCTAAGTGCTCATTTCTTTTTTGCTTTTGCTAATATGAACTTCATTACAGAAAAGGAAGTTTGTATATTTTGATAATGTTAAAAAGAATAAACTGAATGTTGCCAATGAAAGCTACTAGATTAAGGTCTATCAAATATAGTCTAATTATCAAATCTCATACATCACAAAGAAAAGTGCTATGCTGATGAGTAACCAAATTTGTAACCTAACACAATAGGTCAATTTCACCACTGTGTCTTATTTACATACTCAGTGTATATTGCAGCACGCAAGTAATCCAACTGAAGTTTTCAGTTTCACAGAATCTAGGCATCACTCTATTATTTAGCTACAATTTGGCTATATTTACTTGTTGATAACACAAAATTATCACATTCAAAGGTATCCAGTTATACCCTTAATTTTAAGAGGGCAAATTAGGAACTGTTCCCATTTTGAGTTGTCTGTGGAATAAAACATCTCAAAGTAGTTCTAGCTATCAAATTCTGTAAACTCTAGTTCAACAAAAGAACCACAAATAGCTAGTAAAATATTCAAGTTCTGCAAAAATCAATGATAAGTTTCTAAGAAAGAGAATTTAAAATATTGAGTATTTTAATATATTGTGCTTTCATACAAGATTATAAAACTCATTTTGTGAGAGGGATAAAAAAATGCAAAAGAATGTGCTCTAACAGAAAATTTTCCACTATTTGGCTAATAATATCTTCAGGTCTCAATTTCCACAAGCATAAAATAATAACATAACTAATATAAGGNAAGTTTCTAAGAAAGAGAATTTAAAATATTGAGTATTTTAATATATTGTGCTTTCATACAAGATTATAAAAACTCATTTTTGTGAGAGGGATAAAAAAATGCAAAAAGAATGTGCTCTAACAGAAAAATTTTCCACTATTTGGCTAATAATATCTTCAGGTCTCAATTTCCACAAGCATAAAATAATAACATAACTAATATAAGGTATTAATAGAAAATAATTATATATAACAAATATGCAATTTCCCTATTTTGCCTCAGTTACAGGTATAAAATGAAGTGATACACTAAGTTCTCCTAATAAAGTATGAACTGTTACAAAAATGACACTTATTATAATAAGCAGGAACCAAAACTATCTCCGTAAGAAATCTCTACTAATGGGAAAATCCAGGTAAAAGAATTTGATATGCAAGCTTTCAACTTGTATACTATATTGCGGTTTAATCATACTTAATTTAAAAAATTCATTTCAAAGCCACAAGAACTGTTTAATGACATATTTAATACCTTTGTGATAACATTATCAATCTAAATTGCATATTAAAAATTAAATTATTCTCAAATAATGAATATGCCAAACACAAGCTTCATTCCCCCACCACTTCTGCAGTCAAGAGGTGGAAAGTTTATGCCAGTTTCTCCTCCTGAACTGAAATTGATTAGCTTTGGCTGGAAAAATCCCTAATGTTAATCAGGTTTCTCTAATTCCATCCTGTTTTTATATCCTATTTTCAGAGTTATTTCTTTTCAAAGTGCTACTGATATATTCAGCGTTGTCAGTTATGAGTCCTTGTTTTATATCTTTAGATTCCCCTAAAGGTTCCATTCAAACTGGCTTTTACATTTCATTCATGTAAAGCTGCAGGAGGAGTTAAAAAAAATATTTACATCTCTAAATCATAAAGAACCATATTTAATGAGAATACTTATATTAAAGACTAAAATAGTATTTGGAAAACTTTGTAATTTCCATGATCTTTATTTATCACAGTCTTTGCATGTAATAAATAGTTGTTTTGTTTGATGACTTATTTTTCTAAGATGTTGACTGAAAAGGAAAATAAACTATAAAACTATTTCTAGTTCTAAGAAATAGTAATGCTTTGAAGAAGTACAAAATAACCTCAAATCAAGTACTAAACCATAAAAAAGGTTTCTATTACCCTTATGAATGTGTTAGGTTAAATACACTAACAGAATATGAAAACCAAAGCAGCCAATTTTACCAATAATTATAAATGAAAGGCTTCAGAATTTTATGAATATAAATTATCTTTTATAATAGTCACATAACATATATACTCTAAGCTAAATCTAAAAAGAAAAAAATCAGAACAATAAAACTTTTAGGACCAATGGGAAAAAATTAACAAAAGTGGACACCAAAACTACGCAGATTGTTACCTGGCGGTTCATTGCATGCATTTCTGTTAGACTGCTGTAGTATTCTCCTAGCATGTGCTGTAGGAAAGGGCAGACATAAGGATGAACATAAAATGTGTATGAGTAGTAAAGACAGGGTCTATAACATGAATAAGTGAATGAAAAAAAGAAATAAGCAAATTTCTTTAAAATTGTTTGCCTGAACTAAGGTTTATGCTCTACTTAAAAATAATCTCAAGGAAAAAAAATCTCAAAAGGTTTGCTATAAACCTATATTAAGGCAACTTATGATGACTATCATAATAAACTTCTATCACTCATTTTTAGAAGCATACACATCAAGGTGAACCTCCCCACAACACCCACGGGAGAAGAGGACTGCATAATTTAATACTAGCAGTCATATTATGCTATACTCTAATAATCATATGTTATGAGTAGAGTTACAAAAAGTAACATGCCTTACATGCTATAAAGAATTTTAGGTTAATGATTAAAACTAAAAATAAATCTTTTCAGGGCTGGGTGCAGTGGCTCACGCCTGTAATCCCAGCACTTTGGGAGGCCAAGGCGGACAGATCACGAGATCACGAGATCAGGAGATTGAGACCATCCTGGCTAATACAGTGAAACCCTGTCTCTACTAAAAATACAAAAAATTAGCCAGGCGTGGTGGCACGTGCCTGTAGTCCCAGCTATTCGGGAGGCTGAGGCAAGAGAATTGCTTGAACCCGGGAGGCAGAGACTGTAGTGAGCTGAGGTCGCACCACTGCACTCCAGCCTGGGTGACAGAGCGAGACTCCATCTCAAAAAAAAATTTTTTTTTAATCTTTTCAGAATGTAAATATGTAAACTTGTACATATTTATACTATTCAAATATTTTTTAATTCACCAAAATTCAATCATTATATTTCTCTAAGTAACAGTAATAGGGCCTGAAGTATATGTCCAATTAAGACTTTCAGTTTAGTGTCCTCCTTCGACCTCTACTTGACTGTTTATTTTTTGAAGATATCACTATTTGGTAGAGAGAGTAAAAGGAGATGAAAATTATAAAATTTTAGTAAAATTCTGGGTTCAGGAGAATAGGATTGATATTTTTGCAGAATGGAACACAGACTTAACAGAAGCCCAGCTTCTAAGTTCAGCTTTACCACTTCCTAGCAATGTGAGCTTAAGAAATTCGTTTCAAAATGCAAACAATTGTGATGTTTCTTTTCTGATTACAAAATGGTAAATGCTCATGAGTTTAAAGATGATAAAACCACTATTAACATTTTGATGCATTTTCTTCCAGCCTTTTTGCATTCAAATTTTCGTATATACATAGTTGAGATCATACTGTTGAGACAATGCTAAATCTTAATTTCTTTTTTTTTTCCCCTTTGGTTTTCTCAGGTTGGATTACTACAAGTACAATTACTGGATTAAAGGCATGACTTTTGAAACTTTCCAGAAAAGTTGTACCAGTTTATATTACTGAGCCTTTATGAGTACTGAAAAACAAAACAAAAAGTGCCCTCTCTTTGACCATGTTTCCTCTGAAAAATGGAAATAAAACCAACTCAGCATTATGAGGCTCAAATGAGATTTGTTGGGAATTTGAAAATAATGGAGCATGGCACAAAAGATAGCTGCCATTATCATTTTTAAGCAAAAAACGCATGCATTTTATACTAATGCCAATGAAAGCTACTAGATTAAGGTCTACCCAGTATAGTCTAATGTCATGTTATTGCCTCTCTCGCTCCATATTTCTTTGGGATATTCTTTACAAATTAGGAAACTACTGGTGCTTACTTAAGTATTATCTGCTGCCAAGGGACTCAAAAAGTGACAAACAGGGAAATACTATAATAATGTGATTAAGGTAACAAAATAGGTTTATACAAGCTACAAGGAAAACAGGAGAAAGGGGAAACTATCCGAGCATGGACTAGAATGGAGTTCCAGAATTAAAATTGTATTAAGAGTCCAGCAGAGAAATGAACTTACAAAAAAGGTAGAAAGGACTTGAGATAGAAAAATAGCTACCGAGGCGAGAAAGAATGTGATAGCTATACAAAAACTTCAGTTCAGTGCCACACAAAGAAAAAAGTGCAAGGCAGAGGGTGTTGAGAAATGAGTCTGGAAAGGCAGGAAGGAATCAAATCCCTGATGGCCATGTATGTTCCGTGAAGGCATTCAGACTTTATCCTGTAGGCACAGTGAGCCAAAAGACTGAAGCAGGGGATGACATGATTTCATATCTAATTCTGAATCAGGTAAGATATTCAGAATTTGAAATGAGGAGTTCCACAACTGTAACTATCCTTTGTTTGGAATTTTATTAAAATGTGTTCAAAACTATTAAACAGTATAACAAAAAATATTTTCAGTTTCTATTTCTCAGTATCAAGGAATGTGCACTATAATTTCCACTATAAAACCTTCCACATGATAGATATGTGTGATACACCAATTTTAAAACCTGCTTTATTACAGCTTTTCAAATCTAAGCTGAAAACCTCCTTGTATTAATGCAAACCAAAAAAGAACATACCTGAAGATATTTCTGTAGACCTATTACATTTTATTATTTTTTCCAGTTGCTCATGATTCTTTCTGCTGAATACTTTTGCTTGAACAGGCTCTTCAGTCTGGGCTGAATGTCTGTTCCTACTTTTGCAAGGTTCACATGTGCTAGACATACTGGCACTTTCATACCCTTGAGTAAAAAAAGTGACAACTGTTATCAGTTGCAACTAACTCACACTAAAAGGGAAATCGGTTTCCACAGTCAAACAGTACAGGTAACTCAATTTAGAATGCTAGGAAGGCCTGGTATAAACAGGACACAAAACAGTAAGTATGTTTTGGAGGTATCTTTGCAATACCCTTTGGAAGCATGGGGTAACAGTAATAAATCTAACCTTCACTGTTCTTTGATACTCATCCTAATGAGTATATTCCAATTCGAAGTATATGGCAGACCTTAAATGACCCCAAATCTCTACTAGAATTCCAAGTTAGCAATTTTTAATATTAGGAAACATAAGAATTACATCCGATATATACAAATATCCATTATAGAGGGAGAGTAGTCAAATACGTTTGCCTTTCTTACTGTATCTTTTATGTGACATGACTTAAGAGGTCTTACCCACCAATAGGTTATACATATGTTCTACAAAATTTACAAGTTTTTTAAATATTTTGATATATACACAAGGTAGAAATTCCTTTTTTTTTTTTTTTTTCCACATGGATAGGTGGCTATACCTACCCTCTTTCCACTGAATTAAAATATACATCGGTCAATACACTAAATTCCAATATTTGGGGTTTTATTTTTGGACATTTTATCTGTTCAACTTAGCTATTCCAATGCCATTTTCATTCATTTAGAAACACAAGTTATACAGTACGATCAAATATCTGCTAAGACAAGTCCTACTAGCTTCACTTTTTTCTTGACTATTCTGGGGCACCTGTCTTTCCATATAAGCTTTGAAGTTTGTTTGTTTTTTTTTCAACTTTAAAAACAATCTCTGGGGACTCAAAATGGAATCAAATTAAAAGTATGTATTCATCTGAGGAGAACTGGAATTTAATAATCTTACGCATTTCCATCTTTTCCATCTTAAGAACATGGTTATGTTTTTATATTTGTTCAATCTTTCTGATGTTCTTCAAAAATACTTTACAGCTTTTTATAGACCTAGTACTTTCCTTGTTAAATCTGTTCCTTATATTTTACTGCCCCCCACTCAAAACACTTTTGAATACTACTGTGAGAAGAGCATTACTCTCTACTTTCATCCTACTGGATATTACAATAGAGAAAAATATTCACACACTTATTCCATAACCAGTCACTTTAACAGTTTACCTTGTAACTCTAGGAGTTACTTTCCAGTATCTCTTGGGCTTAGTATATAAAAATGCCACTAGAAAAAACACATAAAATTTGTTTCCTTCCTTTTCCAATATTTATTACCATTATAATTCCAATTATTTGACATAATGCTTCCCAAATAATGATAAATAATGATGGTGGTACAGAAGGAATCCCTGTTTAGTTCCTAATTGAGACAGAAATATCTCTGGAGTATTTTCATTTACAGTGGTGCACACTGGCTAACAGTCTTGACTACACTTAAATAACTGCCTTTGTTTTCTTTTCTTTTTTTTTATTTTCTTTTGAGACTGAGTCTCAATCTGTTAACCAGGCTCAAGTACAGTGGCACAATCTTGGCTCATTGTAACCTCCACCTACCAGGCTCAAGCAGTCCACCTGCCTCACCCTCCCAAAGTGCTGGGATTACAGACATAACTGTCTTCTTATACCCATTTTACTTCAAATTCCCTTGAGAATAGCTTCAAATTTTATCTAATCTGCTATGATTATGACTTTTGTCCCTTTGATAGAATAAATTATGTTGACAGATTTACTGGTAACAAATCATCATTACATGTCTGAAATAAACTCTAGTGTCGATAGTCTAGAATTCTTTTGATACAATGGCAGATTCAATTTGCTAATATTTTATTTTTACTTTTGCATTTATATTAGTGAGACTGATCTACTGTTTCCTTTATTAAACTGTTCTCTCTTGTCTTTATCTTCCCTTGTATAAAAATCTCTTATGATTCATAGGTTGTTTCTTCAGGTTTCCTCAGATAGGATAAACTAGTATCTCCTTTTCATTCTGACACGTGGAGGGTCCTTTGGCTGAGTACAAGGTTCTTGAGTTGCAGTTCTTTGTCAACTGTGTAGCGTCATTCCACTTTTTTCTACTTCTACTTGTGTGGTAAGGAAGATTCCCTGGTGTTGCCCTGGTTCTTTTTCTTTGTGTGCAACTTGGTCTTTCATGTGGAAGCTTAGAGGATTTTTACTCTTTCCTTGGAATTCAGGGATTTTATCAGACTCTGCATAGGTGTTTGTGTGTTTCCCTCACTTCTCTCATGGCTAGACAACTGTCAGCTGTTCTGATCTGCAGTCTCAAGTCTTTCTTCATCCCATCTATTATTTAGTTATTGCTTGTCCACCTGTTTTTTTTTTCTCCTTTAGAACTTCTTGTAAGCCTCTAATTGTTTTCCTTTGATTTTATCTGTTAGTAGTTTCTTTCCATTTAATGACATAATTCTTCCCCCTTGATTTTCTAGGCCAGTAATTTGGAACTTAATAGCACGTGTCCTCTTTTTCAAATAATCTAAACATTAAAACTTAAAATTATTTTTTCTCTAGTTCTAAAGAATTTGTTATAATTCAATCTGTTTATGTGCCCTTATTATTTTGTTCAGGCGTATTTGTTCAATATTTTGTTCAATAATTCTATTTTCACTAGGTTTTGCCTGTTCCGGTGGTCTACTTCTGTTTTCTCTCTGGTAACTAGGTCCCTTTTATATGCACTGTTATCTTCATTGGCCTAGTTATGACTCTTACCTTCTCTTAAGGCTAGACCCAAATGCTGGATAGCTTTAATGATGGCAAGATGAGGGTGCATGGAAGTCTCATTGCTGTGGTCAAGCAACATTTTCGCTAGCAAGTTGTCAGTCCCTCATCAAGACTATGAGAGGAATCTTCTCTACTGCTTAGTCTCTTCAGCTGCGAAGACTAATGCTCTCCCATGTCCAAAACATTGCTACTCTTGGGGGTAAGGGAAGGGTCAATAATAGGAGGAATTGCACAGATCTCCTCCATCATAGCTTTCTCCAAGAATCATGGAGATCTGACCATGCTCCTGACACTCTAGGAAAGAGCCAGCAGACCCTAAAGCCTTGGTTGCATCTTCCAGATCACTGCAGGTCTACGAATAACAAATAATTTCCCAAAACACTATCAATTTATTATCTGTGATATCCCATCTAGATTCAACCCTCCCTCTCTGATTCCAAGGCCATCATATAAGACTTCATCATCTCAAATTTAGGTTCCAAGTTTTTTCACTGGTCTCTCAGACTAAAGTTTAGCCTCTGCCACCCAGTCTGCATGAAATTTACTGAAAGGCCTCTTGATTATTATTGATCTTAATATAAAACCAGCAATAAAGGGTATGAGTTCCAAAAGTAATATGTAAAATGACATGACTGGTAATACTATTGCTCACTTAATAACATACAATGATTCTAAAGAAAAAAATTTTAAGTATGTTATTCTAACATGAACATTTATGTAAGTGAAATTATACATTTAAATGGTGTTACCATATCAGATGAAAAATGCTGAATAAATTTTAACCAAAATTAAAATACAGGTAATGTGGTATATACAGAATTCTCATTGGGGAGTCACAATAGGTACTTTAAAAAGGCATACATACAGTCATCCTCCAAAATAGCTGAAACTGTGAGGAGAGGCAGGCTATAATTATTAAGATGCTATGAAAAGAGGAAGAAAGAAAAAAAACTATGGTTTTATATATGAGTCCCAAATTAAAAACATCAAAGGCTACATTTCCAAAGTTAAGGTACTAATGTGTGACTGAATTCTTTCTCTCTTGGATATCTTGATAGTAATCATCTGGGAAGAGTAGAATTAATGAAGGTTAACAATACTTCTGAGAAACACTGGCTAGGCCAGAAAGTGTAACAACAGCAAGAGTAACACATGATGTTCATTACTGAGGGTAACTGTGATGAGAGATAAGGATGTTATCTCCTATGCCACTTCACTACTCTTTCCCTTTCTCATTGTTTTTCTCAGCATGGGGGGCTGACATTACTAGAAGAAACAGTACTTCTACTTGGGCCTCCACTGAAGGGAAACAGATCAGCCATGGCACTCTAGAGACCTTGCACATGTGCAGAGAGGTTAAGGTCTGAATCACAGTACAAGCTGTCTTGGCAGAAGGCCACAGAATCATCCTGGAACATGCACAAGAGAGGCTTGTGAGAAGTTGCTATGTGGATGGACATTTTCCACTCACCTCCCTCTTGCCCCGGGATGTTTCTGTCAGGAGAGTTTCCCATCTCCTCTCAGGTTCTAATGAAACATTAGACCTTTCTTCCTCACCCTTGTAGAGTACATTTGCAGACTAAGAACAGGCTTAGCTGCAGTATAGCAATGATTCCTCAGCAACACGGTGTCCCACCATCCAAGGGACAATCATTAGCCAGCCCCTTTTATTTTGGTGTCACTCTTTTCAAGAGTGAAACAAGGGACACAGAGAAATGGCACCTTGGACTACTCTTTTCTCTACCTAAGTAATTAATAAATGACTAAATTCAAAAAGTCTACCGGTTGTTTACCAGCCAAATCTGTCAGGCCTTGCCTTGCCTAATGTTTCACATCCGTTTCATGTCCATCTTCATTAGTGAGCAAAAGGAAAGGGAGGAAGGAAGAAATGAAAAGATTCAAGGACAATAAGAACCCACAAGTCAGTACCTTAACAGTTCTATCCAATTTTCCAAGAAAAGGGTGAAGAAAATCTAGGCCCCTACTCTCTAATAATATCAGAAGAGTACAGTGTAACCGAATAATACGTTTGGTAACAGAAAAACTCAGTAAGGCAGGAAATCACCTTCTACTCATAAGGTCTAAGTCTAAACTCAAGTTTAAAAGATGATTATTACATAATTTATAAATTCTTACCTCACATGCAATATGTATTTTCACATATAAAGACCTTCTAAGGATTAAAACACGTTTCCATCATGGGAAACAAAGTTAAATGAGATTTATGAAGCTAATTCTGAAAGAATGTGAACATGCACAAAAAACACATATATATTTGGATCACTCTAGTAAGTATGGGACAGTATAACTGGCTGTACCATATCTCTCAAGACAGCAATGTAATTCCCACTATGCTGAAATATTTGTCTTATCTGTTCCCAATTCCTCTCATCCTGCTTCTTTCCCACTCTATATTTTTCTTACTGTAGTAACAATTTGAAAGGGTTTCTACACTTTTCCCCACCCACCTCTATTTACCACTTCCTTTAAGATACAATAAAAATTGGCCACGCGCAGTGGCTCACACTTGTAATCCCAGCACTTTGGGAGGTCGTAGGGGGCAGATCACCTGAGGTTGGGAGTTCAAGACCAGCCTGACCAACATGGAGAAACCCCATCTCTACTGAAAATACAAAATTAGCCAGGCATGGTGGCACATGCCCGTAATCCCAGCTACTCGGGATGCTGAGGCAGGATAATTGCCTGAACACGGGAGGCAGAGGTTAAAGATACGTAAAAATCCTTTTTTCTAACAAATCTTGACCATTCCTATAGCACAAAAGGAATAAAAACCACATAAACCAGTGGTCCAGTTCAGTACTTTTCAGACTTTCAAGTACGTATCTTCATATCAAAAATCATGGCCGGGCGCGGTGGCTCAAGCCTGTAATCCCAGCACTTTGGGAGGCCGAGACGGGTGGATCATGAGGTCAGGAGATCGAGACCATGCTGGCTAACACGGTGAAACCCCGTCTCTACTAAAAAAAATACAAAAACTAGCCGGGCGAGGTGGCGGGCGCCTGTAATCCTAGCTACTCAGGAGGCTGAGGCAGGAGAATGGCATGAACCTGGGAGGCGGAGTTTGCAGTGAGCTGAGATTCGGCCACTGCGCTCCAGCCTGGGCGACAGAGCCAGACTCCGTCTCAAAAAAAAAAAAAAAAAAAAAAAAAAACTTGCTAAAATGCATATGAAAGAAAAATACATACTGATTTAGTTGGCATAAGGTGAGGCCCAAAAGCATGCATTTCTAATAATCTCCCAGATGATGTAATGCTGCTTGTCCACGGTTCAGATTTTGAATAGCAAGGATTTAGCTAATTTGATTTTACCCCATATTACTTTGGCTCTGCTATGTATAGTTTGATTCTGCTATCAAGCCTTTTGCGTGTGTGTGCCTTAAAGCAGGGCATTCACTAACAGGTGGTCTTGAATGCTTGCTGAGCAAACTGACTGTATGTTTCCAGCAGGTATTTTCATACTTCAATATGAAGGAAAAGAGTACAAAGATCAGAATGTCAATCTTTATCTTGAAGTTAAAAGGCTGAACTACGTATTTGGAAAAGTAATTCCTCAGAATAAAGGAGTTTCAGGAAACTAAAAACAGAGCAGCATTTCTAGGGTTAGGCGGTCATAACCATAAATTAGCTAAGGTTCCTCTAAAATCTGCTACTTGAAGTATAGTCCATAGACCAATATTGGCAACACAAGAGAGTCTGTTAGGAAGGCAGACTCTCAACGTCCCTTCCAAGCCAAATGAATCAAGAATCTGCACTTAAACTGTATTCCTAAGGAGATGTGTGTGAAATACTCAAGTTTAAGAAGTGTTGCCCTATCAGATTCAAATTAACTATTTGAATGAGAGGATGCTGAAATTTAAAATGTCAGTTTTTCTTCATTTATTTATACGACAAAGAGCATCTTTGTGGGGGTAAAGCACTAGGAAATAGAAAGCTCTGAGTTGCCTAACGGCCCTGTCTCAAAATGGCCATTATCTACTTAAATCTTCTCTGGTAGCACCAAGAGTAATTTTGGAAAAGCACAGTAACTTTCTGAATAGCTTCAGATTACCAATTAATTTACTAAATAAACCAGCTTCTCCTAAACCTTTATAACCAGAAAATTACTTCAAGGCTGATAATACACATGCTAAGAAAAATGTCACCCCTTTCACTACTGTTCAAATCTGCTTTTTAAACCATCAGTCAGATTCTTCACATGGGCTTCAAGGTAGGAGCCAAGGACTTCAAGGACAGATGAATTACTGAAATTTTTTAAAATGTGCCAACGTTCTCTTTTATATCTGTGGTTTTCATTAGATTTTTCAAAGGTTTCATTATCCAAAAGCGATTAATATGAAGGTTGCCAAAGTTTACAGGTGTATTTTTTTACTACAGGATTTCTCAGGGCCTTTACTATACTTGTATGTGTCGTGAACTCCCAAGAAAGGGAGTTAGCAGCGTGCAATGCATTTCAAACTTTCTGATTATAAGCCTAGAATATTTTGTTCTTAAACATCAATTTCTTTTTTTCCAGACAGAGTCTTGCTCTGTCACCCAGGCTGGGAGTACAGTGGCATGATGTTGGCTCACTGCAACCTCTGCCTCCCAGGTTCAAGCGATTCTTGTGTCTCAGCCTCCTGAGTAGCTGGATTACAGGAACACCCACCACACCCGGCTAATTTTTGTATTTTTAGTAGAGATGGGGTTTCACCATGTTGGCCAGGCTGGTCTTGAACTCCTCATCTAAGGTGATTCACTTGCCTCAGCTTCCCAAAGTGCTGGGATTACAGGCATGAGCCACTGCACCCGGCCTTAAGCACCAAATATTATCTCCTTAAACTCAGAACAACCTTTCAAGGCCACAGCCCATCCTTTGCAAACATAAAAAGAATGTCCTTCAGCTGTAACACTGCAGATTTTAGCTAATAAAACTATTTTTAACCTAGTATACTTCGGTAAATAATTCAAAATCACAGAAAACATATTTTGTAAGAGGTATGAAGCTAACACCATAAATAAAACTTCACAAATTTTTTTAAAAGAACTCTGATACTCAATGGCAAGATTGAGTAAAATATAAGTTTAGCTCCAGGAGGACTAAAGCCAGCCTGTTTTGAAACTGTTTTGTCTATATGATATTCAAAAACTGCAATATATTTAGAAGCCCACTTTTCCTTAAACGCACCAATCAAGAGTCCATCTAAAAGTCATGACCAAAGAGTTGGATGCAGGATCCAATACAACAGCAAAAGAGAAAAAAGAGTAAAATGTGGGCATTCGGGCAATTTTTCAAGAACTTACAAAATAGAAGCTTTAAGAAGCACCAAAAATAAATGCCATGTTTTACAACATTAATCCAGAAAATTAAACCCTATTTCAAATATTATTTCGTAAAAAAAAAAAAAAAAAAAAAA
>NW_016804209.1:2612158-2624984 GCF_001698545.2 Rhinopithecus bieti | reverse complement strand
TTACATATCAAGGTAACTAAAAATGACTGTTCAACTAAGTCTAGCACAGCACCTGCACATCTAGCCTTTCTGAAACTATATCTCAACATGTCAAAGTGAGATTACCAACATTTACACTGATCAACATTCAACAAATTTCAACACTTACTGATGTTTTTAACTCTGCTCTTCAGCTGAGTAGAATTCCTCTTCTTACTTTTTGACTTGGGAGTTTTATCTTTAGATGCCAGGCTGGCCTGTGCAGATGCTTTTCTTGTCTTGAATGTTTTAGTCACTGTTGTTGGATCTACTGGATCAGGCATACTGCTAAAGCTTTCCAATGATTCTTCATCAAATTGGCGTCTTCTTCCGTTTGTATCTACTTGATTTTTGCGGTTACTATTTGTAGATTTTTCTACAGACACTGCAAATCCAGTCTTGATAAACGGTTTCTCTACTTCACCTTCTTGGTCATATAACCATGGTGTCCTACTGCTTTCCACCTCCTCTTCAGGCAGTTTTTTATTCCTTACCAACAAAAACAAGTTTTTATAAGTTAACAATTACAGATTTCTTTATTTACAAAAACTCCAAATATACTGAATTTATAGTCTACTCTTGAGCAGATTTAGGTGAATGAAACTGTCAACAGGCTATAGAAATGTTTTCACAAACATACACTTTAAATATGCAAATATCACATAAGCTAAGGTACTAAATTAGTTTTAATTCTGGACCCATCCCACTAAACCACTTTTACTGCCAAAGTTCCTTATCAAAGATCTAGCATTTGCAATGGAAAACAGTGGGAAAGAAAAATCAGGCTAGCTGCGATGGCTCACACCTGTAATCCCAGCACTTTGGAAGGCCGAGGCAGGAGGACTGCTTGAGCCCAGGAGTTCAAGACCAGCCTGGCCAAGACGGTGAGACACCGTTTCTACAAAAAATTTTAAAAATGAGCCAGGCACAGAGGCATGTGCCTCCAGTCCTAGACATTCAGGAGGCTGAGGCGGGAGGATCCCCTGAGCCCAGGAATTCAAGGAGGCAGCAAGCTATGATCATGCCAATTGCATTTCTGCCTGGGTAACAAAGTTAGACCCTGTCTCTAGAAAAAAACAACAAAAAGAAAAATCAAAGGAAGATGGGACATAAAAGAACAAAAAGTTGGAAGAATGGCTCAGAAAGAGCTATAGCAGAGGGCTTGGGAACATACATGGATTTGTGATCACCTAAAGCAGTTCAAGTAGAACAAGAATTTGGTGAAAACAATTGGTCATTCAACTAGTAATTTATTTCTCCACTCCTTAAGTCCATAGTTCTATTAGTCTACTGTCATTTCGCAAATTTTATCTACTGAACACTAACATCCCTTAATATTTAATAGGTACTCATCGGTCATCTAGGCTGGGGAGAAAACACATAAAACAAAGTTAAACAGGTCTGTAAAATATCTCAGAACTTTTAATATGCCAACATGCTTTATAAATCTCTTAAGAGTGCTAGTGAGCAAGAAGTCCAAAACTTTATCACAGAACCTAGTGTGAACACCACCACTGCTCCTAAGAATAGTCTGAGACAGTGACCTACAGGATTTAACTCAAGACAAGGGTTAGAAAGCTATAACTTACAGGCCAAATTCAGCCTGCTGCCTGTTTCCACATGGCCTCTAAGAGCTAAAAATGGCTTTTATATTCTTAAATAGTTGGAACAAAAAAATTAAAATAGTTTGTGACAAATGAAAATTATATGAAATTAAAATTTCCGTGCCCATAAATAAAGTGTTATTGGAGAACACAGCCATACTCATGTTTACATATTGTCTATGGTTGCTATTGTGCAAAACTGTCACAGATGAATGGCTATGATAAACAGCATATGGCCAGCAAGGCCTAAAATACTAACTAATCTTTTATAGGAAAAGTTTTCTGACCCCTGAATAAGACTACAGGATTTTATCTGACTTCTTATCGCTAATCATTTAATTCCGTGAAATTACAATAATTGAGATTTTGGGAAAGGAGGCCTAATCTGAAGTAGGCCAAATATCTAAAATATTAGACATTCAGATCCATTCTAAAAAAGACATAAGTAACTAATTTAAAACCAGAGTAATTTTTTACTATCAATTATATAAAAAACATGGAAAATAATGAAGTAGGGACATTTTGGTAGGAAGGTCTATTCACTGAAGCTTTGAATAATTGTTTACTGCTTGTGATGTATATTCATTCAACAATCATTTCTGAATAGCAACTGTGAGCTAACACTGTGTTAGGCTTCTGACAAAAGAATACCTTTATAGAGCAACATGAGATTTAACAGGAAAAAACAGAAAAACTAAAAAAAGGAGTCAACAAAGTAAGGGATGTTAATCACAGGATTCCTAGTGGTGAATATAAAGTTGGAATTCTCAGTTACTGGTTAATCAAGTAAAAAAAAAAAAATCCCAGTTAATGATTAGGTAATTAAACAGTGTCAAAATGCTAATAGAAGAGCCTGAGACATTCCTAATCACACAGCTAAAGACAACTATAATGTGAATTATATATATTTTTACAGAGTAGGAAAGACAATCAGAGAGATACATCTGAGAGATTTTCAACTGAGCCAATCTTTCACATTCAGTCAAAAATTGTGTTTCAGAAGATTATAGCATTAAAAAATAATAAATGTAAGAAACAAAGAGGAAAAAGAAATCCTAACTATGATTAATACCACGCATCCTCAAAACTTATGAGGCAAAAGTTGCTTTTATAATCCAATAGTACTCAACATTTTATTTGAATAGACTTTAGGAAGTGATTCTAATCAAGAGCTAGGAATCAAAAAAAGGGATCATCATTTAACAACTATCTTCTAGCAGTTAATATTAGTTTCCAACCCTAAGTCAGTGAACGGCAAACTGGTTTAACCTTAGACAGGTATCAAATCAGAGACTAAAGAAATCCTATGAGTTATGCCACATCCTTCCAAACTGAACTTTTCGTGTTCCAGGGTTACCAGGAAGTATCTGGCATCTTATCTACTGATACGTCAAAGTTTCATGTTTCCAACATCATCAAGCCAAATCATCACAAATGTCCTCCCTAGTTGCGCTTTCAAATTACATATAATTAGATGTAATCACAAAAGTCAATGTTTAAGCAATGAAAGACTATGTTTACAATCAGGTACCTTGGTTTCTCTGCTCCAATAGAGGAACTGCTTTCAAAAGGTTTTGGAAAAGCCGTATGTTCTGTTTTTCCTAAAGAATTCTGGACTAAGGGTTGCTGCTGCTCACTGGGTGTAGAGATATTCTGAGAAAAATCTCCGAAATTAGAAGGAAATAAAGGGCTGAAATTCATACCTAATCGGTAAAATCAATGGGTAAGAGAAAAATAAAGAAATGTCTTTAGCTTTAAAATGAAATTAAAAGACAGTTTTAATTAAATATGCCATTCAAATATACCAAAACAAAAAATTGTTAATTAAAAAAAAAGCTAGTATTTATCTAATCACTGTTTACAGCTCAGGCCACTATGTTTTAGGCATTGGTCAAAGACAACAAATAATCCCCACTCCCTTAAGAGCTAAAAGTTAGAAATAATAGTACCTGACATTTATCAATTACTGGGTGACACACACTACTGTAGGCACTTTACATGTTATTTGCTTTAATACTTAAAGTGTTATAAAATAGATACTGCACTCATTTTACCATTGAGAAACTAGGGTTACAGATCAAATGTCTAATAAATGAAAAAGATGGTTAGATCTCGGGTCTGCATTACTCCTATGCTTATGTTGTTTCTACTCTATTTTTATTGGGAAAGTAGAATATAATTAAATACTTACCAAATACTGTTATGAATCAGAAGTATTTGCAAAAGGCTACTAACAACATGGGGGGAAAGAGACTGGGAAGGTTTCACAAAAATTGTACTATTTACAAACAATGAAGAGCCTTTGTATACAGTTGGTGTGGGTATGAAGTATATTTTAGTAAAAAGGAAGAGCATTTGCAATTTCTTATTACTTAAAAGTCTACTCATGTGATGTTTGCTGCCAATACTAACTGACACTCAAGAACTAAAAAGCCTGTTAAATTTGTTATGCCACACTGTCTTGAAAATCTCATTAAGAAAAAAACACTGTGGTATACATACATATACACACACACATATATATACAACTATATATATACACATTGCTAAGCAAAACACTATAATACACATGTATAAGAAGTATTGAGTACATATATATTGTGATATATACACACATACACACACACACACACACACATATATATTCACAAAGCCCCCTCAACCTTTTTTCTCCTCCTGTATTCCCTGTCAACACCTTTAACTCCTCCTCATGATTCACCTCATATAATCAATCGGTCACTTAACTTATTCACTCTATCACTAAAATGTCTTTCTGTCACTCCTTTTTCTTGATCCCTACTGACAAGGCCTAAGGCCAGGCTATCATTCTTTCCATATTATTATGACAGTCTTCTGTTCACCAGCCATATCTTCTACTCCTTTCCTCCAACTTCTGAACACTTTCACCAGTATAATCTTTCTAAAATATAAATTTCATGTTATCCCTTGCTCAGAGTCCTTCAATGGCACCCTCATCTGCAATATAAAACCGAAGCTTCTTTACACATCATAAAATGTCTCTGCCACTGTTCAACCACATCAATTACTCTTCCCCTAAATACTAGCCACGCTTAAATACCTCTAAATTCCCTGAGTGATATATTATTTCATTGCTTTATAACTCTAAGTGGTTCTATTTATTAGAAAGCCCTTTCATTTCTAATCTCTCTGGAAATAAATTCTATTCATTCTTTAGTTTAAATATCACTTTTTTTTGGGTGGGGGGGGGACTGATTTGCTGACACTCCCTAGCATTTGCACCACTGTTACGGCACCCGTGGCACTGTACTGTAAGCATTCATTAATAGCATCCTCACTAGACCCTGAATTCCTTGAAGGATCAGTTACTCATCTTTAGATCCCAGTAACTCACATCGTGCCTGGTATGTAATGAGTACACAAAAAAAAAAAACATCCAAAGAAAAGCTTAAGCTAAATGTGCTCTCCTTTAGTCTATTACTATCTACCTAACAAGACATGGTACTCCTCTAGAAGAGCACTGTCTTACTCATCTTTACTCTCCCAGCGTTTTACATAGTGCCTAGTATACAGCAGCCAATGAACAGGTTAATTCTCTTTCCTCTTAATAAATAGTTGAAGCAATCATTGCTAAGTAGTTTACTTAATTTCATTAGAAACCATATTATTAAAGTTTGGTTTAAAAGAAACAAAGTAGGCTGGGTGCAGTGGCTCATGCCTGTAATCCCAGCACTGTAGGAGGCCAAGGCAGGCAGATCACCTGAGGTCGGGAGTTTGAGACCAGCCTGACCAACACAGAGAAACCCCGTCTCAACTAAAAATACAAAATTAGCCAGGCGTGGTGGCACATGCCTGTAATTCCAGCTACTCGGGAGACTGAGGCAGGAGAATTCCTTGAACCTGGGAGGCAGAGGTTGCCGTGAGCCAAGATCGCGTCATTGTACTCCAGCCTGGGCAAGAAGAATGAAACTCCGCCTCAAAAAAAAAAAATATATATATATATACACACACACACACATATATATATGTACATGTGTACATATATAGAAAAGAGTTTGCAACTTTCTTTGTAAACATTCTCTACCCCATTCCAAAAGAAAATGTTAAAACATCTATGCAAGAGACAAATTATGTTCTCAAATACTGCTTTTATTTATTTTCTCTTCAGGTTAAGTCACCTACCTGGTGCAAATGATGAAAAGTTAGTAAATCCAGGTATACTGAAGAGATTTACAGGCTGTGTTGGAAAGCTGAAAGGACAAAATAGACTGGGAGAAGGAGGGTGCGATGCACTACTGCCTCTTTCCTTGCTTCCAGGCTTTTCTGGATGCTGATTTTGTTGGCGCATAAGCTCATTTAACATTTGTTTCAACCTACAAAAATTTAAGTCAGTAATCTAAAAATCAGTTATATTACCATATATAAAGTACATTCAGGAAGAATACATGTAAAAAATGATTCAAAAGCATGCAGACAAACTGCTCTGATACTATAATAATATGTGCTTGGTCTAGAGGCTTAATTCAGTAACCTTCCCTCTGGAACAAGAAATGAACTTAGTACTTCTGTCCGACAGTCAGTAACACTCTTAAGAAACTCACTTTTTTGTTTGTTTATAGCTTCACTGTGGTACAATTTACACACCATAAAATTTGCCAAAATGTAAGTGTAAAATTTAGTAACAAATTTATAAAAACAGAAATCCATGGTATTAAAGGGAAATATAAGGCAAATCACCACTCATAAAATTCTCAAGGGACGGAGAACGTCCAAATATGCAATTTGGTCTTGCTCTTCTCTCCCAGAAGCTAATTGTAAAACCTTTGCTCAATGTTAGCTCTTATACAGTCGCAATACTTCTAAGAAACAGATTACCTCTGAACATTATTCTGTTGCCATGTTAGCTGAGTGTAGCACTGGTTCAACTGGTGCATTATGAAGTGTACTTGAGGAGATGCAACATTGCTGGGCATAACACTGTAAGGACCCGTGAGAAGAGTTTGTAGCAGACAAGATAGAGTCTATTGAAAGAAAATGTTTGTTAGTAGTTACTGATGACTTGAGAAAAATTTGTATTGCTTCAAAAGTTATAAAATAGAAGAAAATATACTTTCACAGCAAATTTTACCTGCTGGTCTTGCATCAAAGTCTGACAAATATTGACACTAAAATCAAGCTGTTTCTTCAGCTGATTGATTTGTTCTTGCCATTGTTCTTTCTCTTCTACATAAGACAGCTCTGACACCCAACGAAGGTTTTCTTGCCGTTGCATGCTGATATTCTGTTGCCTTGTCTTGGCTAAAGGACGGTAATTTTCATCTGCTGAAAAAGGGCAATTGTTCTTCCACCTAACAAAAGATTGAAAGCATTAAGTCATCACACATAATAATTTGGTTTTAAAAATACAGAAATGAACTCTGATACTCTGGCCTATGGGCCAATATTCTCTTTTAAATTCAAAGAATATATAAAGTATTAAAAAATATAGAGGGGGGAGAAAGTCCAGATCTTTAGCTTTGTACAATTATCAGTTTTCATTAGTTTCCAGTCTTTTTCATTAATGTTTTTACACAGAAGTGTCCATATAATTAAGTATTCTGCAAAATAAAAATATTCATTATGTCACAAGTACTTTTCCATTCTTCATGCTTTCAGTTCGACCACATAGCATTTCATCAAGTGGACTACTGTATCTACTTCACCATCTTTAATTCACGAAAAAATTTTCAGTTATAATTATTAGTAACAATGTAATAGTATCTTTGTTGACAGACCCTTTTCACTATCTACAATTTGTTATTTTTGGTTAATTCTCAACAACACAAGTGAAGACTGATCCAGTTTACCTGCATCTATTGGAACAACATTCTTGTAGTATAATAAAGTATCTATCTGTTCTTTGTGCCTGGTTCCTAGCACAGAGTTCGTAAAACCCTTGGAATCTCCCAAGTGACAGTGTCTTCTGTTATCCATAACAAGCCCCTTCAACCAGATCTGAATTTTTGCTAATGAGACCAATCACCAACAGTCAACAATTTTCTCAATTGTGCCTAAGCAATGAAATCTCCTAAAAAACCCTAAACAGAGTTCAGCCAGCTTCTGGGTCAATGAACACATCGAAGTGCTGGGGAGGGTGGGACACAGAGGAAAGCATGGAAGCTCTGCACACCTGCCCAAAACATACATTGTTCTAATGCACCTCTTCCATTTGGCTGTTCAGAATCCTTTATAAGAAATGAGAAAACGTAAGTGTTTTCCTGTATTTCGTGAGTTGTTCTAGCAAACCTGAAGGGGGTTGCAGGAACTCCCAAATTTCTAGCCATGTTGGACAGAAGTGTGGGTAACGTGGGGACCAAGTACTTGAAATTGAAGTCTGAAGTGAGGGCAGTCTTACCGAACTGAGCCCCTTAACTTGCGGAGTCTGCACTAACTGAATAGTTAGTGTAAAAACTGAACTGAATTGTACGACATTCAGTTGGCTTGGAGAATTGCAGAAGTGCTTGCTGTCAGTCAAAAAGACCTGGACCTCTGGAATTAAGCACAAAATTAAAATACTGAAACTAACCTATTTTTAGTTTCCTTTCCACTGTAGGAGTTATGATTTACACTGTTAGAAGGATACACAGAAAAGTTATCGTTGGAACTGGCATCTTGCTCTTCTTCCTCCTCTTCATCTGTCCGAACAATTCCTTCAGAAAGGTAACCGTCTTCATCTCCTTCTTCATCTAGTGCACACTGGGTAGACCCTCCCCAAGTTGCCATTGTTCTAGTGATTAAGAGACATAAAACAGATGTCATTCTGGAGATAAGCTAAATACTCTGCCACCTACTATGTGCTAAACATTGTTTCAAACATAAATATACATGTCTGCATATAAAATTTCATTTAATCACAGGAACTATGCTATGGGTGGCACTCTCCCTATTGCTGTTAAATAGAATATGTTTAGTTTGCCTTTCTGAAAACAATTCTTCAAACAAATTTAAATAATCATCATATCCCCTGGGACTATTTCTCAAAGTTAAACTGCCCTTAACTTTTCCCTGAGGGAGTTTTCAAGATCAGTGCCATTCAGCAGATCTTTGAATAATTATGGCAATAATCTGTATCTGTACTATCCAATACAGCAGATGCCAGGTACACATGGCTACTGAGCACTTAAAATGTAGCTAATGTGACTGAGAAAATAAATTTTTAATTTCATTTGATTTAAATTTAAATAACTACGTATATCTAGTGGCTGCCATACTGGACAGCAAAACTCCAGACCAATGATTCTGAAACCAGATGCTCATCAAAACTATCTGAAGAACTCTGCAGAGGAACAGAGGTGTAGTACCCAGAACAGAATAAAATATTGAAGATACAGTCTGATCAGTAAAATGCATATTGGGACTCCAAAAATATAAGTAGTTCATCTGAGAAGAGAGTAGGGCTTGGTGCAAAATTCCAGAAATTCCAGAAATGCCGTCTGAGGATATCAAAAGGGAAGGTCATGAACACATCTAAATTTCAGTATTTTAGATATGGGTATTACCATATAGCTAAATAATTCACTGATCTTACAGACGACCAACTCTTAGAAATATTCTAAATATGGACATTTTAAACTGAAATCTTAAAACTAAATTATTATTATACTATAAAAACTAAATTATTATTATAATAAAATGATCCTTAAGAACCTTACAAACAGCAGATACTCAATTTAAGCAAAAAACTGTTTATTTCTGGCTCGACAAAAAAGCACCACAAAATATCAAGTGTTTTCTTTTTATAAACTTAAGAAAATAAGGCTTATACGCACAAGAAAATCTATATCACCATTTGATCAAGTGCCATAGTAATTTTAAGACAAAAGAGAAAGCTGATGCTACAAGAAGTCATAATAGAAAGTGGATGGATTCAGTTAACTTGGGTCACAAAGGTGGTAGTTAAATAGTAGCCTCACTGAAATAGATTTGTGCTGTGGTGTAGAGGAGAAATGTGGCTGCCTAGCCTACAGGTCGATCTTTGGCAGGTGACGTTTTTAGAAAAGTGATTTATGCAGCTCTCTTACTTTTCTGTTCTACTTTGCTGAGGAGTACATAGATTCTCAGATCCATCACTTCTCAATGACACAGCCACTGGAGATGCAGTTTCAGCTAGACCTTGCCTCCTCTGATGTTCAGCCATCAGAGCTTCAAGCTGCTTTCTTCTCTGTCGCAGCTCTTCCCTCAACATTTCATGTCTTCTCATTTCTGACCACAACTATTTTTTTTAAGAAACCAGAGTTAAGTAAATATTTGGATTTGCTGTAACTTAAAAGAGTAAAAGACTGATAATATTGTCAGTATCAACAAAGCTTTCTCTTCTCATTCTCTCCTTTCCACAGTAAGATGTCCATAAAAGTTAAAATAATAATTTGGTTATGAATACAAAAAAATTAGGCAATCTTTTTTTTTTTTTTTTGGAGACAGAGTCTTACTCTGTCACCTGGGCTAGAGTGCAGTGGCGTGATCTCGGCTCACTGCAACCTCTGCTTCTCAGATTCAAGTGATTCTCCTGCCTCAACAGGTGCCCACCACTACGCCCAGCTCATTTTTTTGTATTTTTTAATAGAGACAGGGTATCACCATGTTGGCCAGGCTGGTCTTGAACTCCTGACCTCATGATCTGCCCACCTCGGCCTCCCAAAGTGCTAGGATTATAGGTGTGAGCCACCACACCTGGCCTATTGATTCTTAATAGAAACAAGTAGAATGCAAATATACTTTAGAAATTATTTAGGAAAAATTATATTTTCTACAAATTACATATAAATAAAATATCAAAGGACAGGTCTAACTGAAATGATTACTATTTGTTGCAACTACTCCTGTATATATTTCTGCCAAATATTTATTAATAAAGAACACAAATATTTTAAAAGATAATTACTTTCTAGAAGTTATCAAAACTTATTTTCAATTAAAGTTTAAAACCAAAATGTTTTGTCTTTTTTATATTCTTATAATCTACAATCACATTTTTGTGTCTACTAAAAAAGGCACAAAACAGACTACCATTTACAAACATGTTTCAGGGATATTCAGTTTCCTTTCTTAAGATGTGCCTTACTGAAGAACAAAAAAAAAAAGAGGAAAAAAAAAAAAAGACTAACTCAGGAACAACAGAGTACAATTTACAATACCTCATTATCTACTATTGAAGAATCTTCAGGCTCAAAAACAGATTTGCTTGTACTGGTCTCGTGTTGATTAACAGTTGGGGTGGAAGTAACAGCTGGCATATATTTTTTGGTGGGACAATTACCCGCACTAGCAGCTGACAGCTAAAAAGGAATTCACAAAAAAAGTTACAAGGAATTAAAGCAATTATATTAATTTAATAAAAGCAGGTACTTTAAATATGGCACTAGGGCTCTAGCGCCATATTTAATCTGCTATCAGACCCCAATTACCATCATCATCCAGATAACTTGAAATAAGAAAACAAAGATGAAAACACAAACTGAGGCTGACAAACACAAGCCCTCAGGAACAACAGAAACAATAGGGATAAAACATAATGGAAAATTTTGTATACTCAACCCAACTTTGCAACTTATTTCTCTAGACAGTATTTAGATTGGAGACAAGGAGAGAAAAAGGATTAAAGTAGGAAAGGCAAGGGTTTAGAAAATAAACACATTTGATGTGTTTTCCTTTCTTTGAAAACACAACCTAACTGAAGATAAAGCTACCCAATAAACTCTGGGAAAATATCAGAAGGAATTATTATCCCCTTCCCATATTATTAACTGATTATTTGATATCATCAAAGATATCTTTTCTTTTTTGTTTTGTTTTTTTTTTGTTTGTTTGTTTCTTTTTGAGACTGAGTCTTGCTCTGTCGCCCAGGCTGGAGTACAGTGGCGAGAATCTTGGCTCACTGCAAGCTCTGCTTCCTGGGTTCAGGCCATTCTCCTGACTCAGCCTCCCAAGTAGCTGGGACTACAGGCACCCGCCACGACGTCTGGCTAATTTTTTTTGTATCTTACAGAAATATTCTCTTATACAGAAAATAAGAGGCCAGGCACAGTGGCTCACACCTGTAATCCCAGCACTTTGGGAGGCTGAAGTGGGCAGATCATGCGGTCTGGAGATCGAGACCTTCCTGGCTAACACGGTGAAAGCCTGACTCTACAAAAAATACAAATAATTAGCCAGGTGTGGTGGTGGGTGCCTGTAGTCCCAGCTACTCAGGAGGCTGAGGCAGGAGAATGACGCAAACCTGGGAGGCAGAGCTTGCAGAGAGCTGAGATCGCACCACTGCACTCCAGCCTGGGCAATAGAGCGAGATTCTCTATCAAAAAAAAAAGAAAGAAGAGTACTTTCAGTTGACATCAGGTTTTAAACATCTTTTTTTAGACAAGTAGAAATAAATTTCATAATTACCTGTAAGTCAGGGCATGCCATTTGCAAGGCTTGAATTTTCTCCTGAATGTCAATCAGTTTCTTTCTTTCTTCCTGCAACTGTTTTAGCTCTCTCTGTTGCTGCTGTAGTTTAGCCTCATAAAATTTCTCTCTACAATTAAATTGACATTATATTTATGGACTCCAATAAAATCTGACGAAGCATTAGGCACAACGTAACACAGTACCTAGCTGAGTACCTTCTCCAAAACAGGCACTAAATTTTTATTATATTAAATGAAGGCCAAAAGCTTAACATACCTCGTCTTTTCATTTACTCCAGTATCTTTCTGTATTTTATTGGCATTTCCTCTAGGGTTATTTGAATTTTGCTTGGTGTCTTCTTCTGCTGGGTAGAAGTCATCCAAATTTGATGTATTGGCAGAGATAACTCCTTGAGCTGCATCATCATCCTGAAAGAGCATCTTTACATTAAAACAATCTTGATACCTAAAGACATTATCCAATTCACACCTTAGTAAATACCACTGGTCTGTAAAATTTACATTAAAAGATTAAAGCAGTAAAGAAAGCATGTTTGTATACATGTTTACACGTGTTCAATATACACACGTATATTCACGTGTTCAATATACACACGTTTGTATTTGCATACATGTTTATCTCACCTCAACAACTCTTCTTATAATTGAGAAATTTGGAAAAGGCCAATTCCAGTAATGGTTAAACAAGCTACAGTATATCAATAAAATAAAATGTAATCAATGTGTGGAGAAATGAACTCTCATATAAAATATAAAAAATATAAAAAATGTAAAATATTTTTA
>NW_016804209.1:2534330-2611874 GCF_001698545.2 Rhinopithecus bieti | reverse complement strand
AAAAAATATTTAAAATTTTAAAATATAAAAGTATAGAAAATATAAATACATACCAAAATTCTGTACATATAGAAATATAAATACACATGGAAATACATACAGAAAATTGCTCTCTAGAAAAATAATTGTTCTGGAGACCAATTAAGTTGTGTCCTTTAAAATGTACACAAACTCTTGACAGAGTAGTTCCACTTCCCCAAATCTTTCTTAAAAAACACAAATGCACAGAAGCTTGTGCAAGTATGTTCTTTGGTGCATTGTTTTTAAATAGTGAAAGACAGAAAACAAGTATATATTAACTAGACGCTATTACACATTAACTAAATTAAGGTTCTTCAATATACGGAAACTATACTGCAACTAAAAATAACTACATGTATTGTGTATATATATGCAGTATTAACATTTTATAATTATCATATCTGTGTTTCTTAATTACTTATAATTATATAGAACTATATATACTGACATGAAAGTTCTCTGACAGGATGTGGAGTGGGGAAAAAAGCTCCACTACTTAGTGTATTATACATACAATTTGTAAAAACAAAGAAACATAGCACAAAACGTCATGTATTTTTAAAAAACAGGTGCATAGTGATGTACCTAACTGCACAGATAAGACCTAGCAACTTCAGTGAAGAAGAATGGGAGTATTAATGGAGGTGAAGAGGGAGTTTACTAGTATTATGTACTTTTTTTGCCTGTAATCTGAGCAATTTGGGAAGCCAAGGTGGGAGAACTGCTTGAGGCCAGTAGTTCAAGACCAGCCTGGCCAATATGGTGAAACCCCATCTGTACTAAAAACACAAAATTAGCCAGGTGTGGTGGTACATGTCTGTAATTCCAGCTACTCGGGAGGCTGAAGCAGAAGAATTGCTTGAACCCGGGAGATGGAGGTTGCAGTGAGCCAAAATCATGCCACTGCACTCCAACCTGGGTGACAGAGCAAGACCTTGTCCCCAACAAATAAATAAATAAAAATAAAAATATGTACTTTTTTGAACTGAGAGAGCACACTCACCTTTCACTTGAGTAATTCAAAGTACACAGCATTTCAAAAGAAACTGTTAATAAAACTTGAGTTTTTCATACACAAAAACTATTTTATATGATTTATATATACAACACCTTTATGATAAGCTAACAGTTATATAATTAACTATAATTTTATTACTGTATATACAATTATAAGTGTATGCATATTTTGTGTTAATCGTTATGTAATTAACTATAATTGTGTATTTTTACATTTGTATATACAATAGCATATTTATACAATTATAGTTAATTGCATAACGATTAACACAAAATAAGTATAAACTGCTTTTTAAAATTTATGATTAATAGTTCTAACTTTAACCTTACTGAGTAACATATGGTTTTTCTTTTACATACAGTAGGTTAAGATCTCAGGCTCTGGTATCAGGAAGTCTGAATTCTGGCTTGGACAGTCATATAAACTTTGGCAATGAAGATCTCTTTAACCTATTTAATATCTACCTCATTGAGATGCTGCAAGTTCTACATGATACAAGGCCAAGAGTCGTCAGCAAAACAAAAACAACAAAACCTCTTCTGTTTCTGTAAATAAAAGCAGCTATATTGTTTATAATAAAGCTATGTTGGTAAATAATCATTCTCATTTATGTATTATGTATGGCTGCTTTTGCATTGTGAAGTTGTGACACGTACTGTATCGCCACAAAGCCTCAAGTATCTAACCAACTCACTCTTAATTTAAAAAGGTTGCTGACCTCTGACGTACAGAGTGTAAAGTGCTAAAAATTTAAACCTCACATATAAGTGCATTAGTATAATTAAACCAAAGTAATTATCATACGCACATTTTACTTAAGACTATACTATCTGACAAACAGGTTTTTAGAAGACCAAGCAGTATTTACCTGTACCATAGCAACAAGATCTTGTAACTGTCTAAGTTTCTGTTTTGCAGCCATAAGTCTGTTGATCTTCTGTTCAAATTCAGCATCTTCTGGATGCTCATCAACCAGACTGCTCCTGTGACTAGATAAGGAAGCTCCACTGACTCCCTCCTCTTCTGCTTCTTCCTCCTCTTCCTCATCATCTTCACCTTGTGCAACATGAATCTCCGGTTCTCCTTCTCTATTATATCGACAATCTGCTGAAAACATGCATAATTAAAATTGGTAATTTAAAAAATAAACTTAAGAGTACACATGAACAAAAACCCACTTTGTAAGAATAACACGGCTAAATTATCTGTAAATATAGTCAGTCATACCTAAAGAAGGAGGCACATTTAGAGCCCTTATGTTGGCAGCAGATCTGTTGTTAATTTCACAATTAGAATTAACTGTTCTCCCATCTCTATTATTAGAAACACATTGTACATTACTATTACTATTTACTTCATTCCAAGTGGAAGCTACTTGTGGATTTCTAGAAGAAAGAAAACAGCCTGAAGTTATTTAAGGCATAAAAAAAGAGAGAAAGAAATCAAAGTTTAGAACTGCTAATAAAATAACTCCAAACCAAGAACATGGTTGGCTATTCCATTAAAATTCAAATTGAATAATTGACTCCTGCTTTTCATTAACTCGTGCATATGTGCTATTTAAGTAGAAAAACATCTGAAAAAAATGAAAATTACACCTAAAAATAAAGAGACAGCAAAATGCTAAGTTAGAGACATCTCATGATTTACTCAAATTCAATCTAACAAACAGTAAATTTACTGAACAATTGTACTCCATATTTCTCTATTCATTTTCTTCACAGGGCAAAGATGATTACACTGACCAAAATAGTAGACTTACAAGAGAAAAGCTTAAATAAAAGGCAAATAGTAAATACTCTAATGAAGTATTTTTGTTCCCACATTAAAACTATCAAGATAGAATGAATATGCTGGAAAACATCCCAAAATAATTCTTACCGAATGTTAGTAACAGGCTCAGAATTTTCATGCTCAGAATCATATTCTGACTCTTCAGTTTCTTCATCTTTCCTGTTTTCATTCACAGCATCTGTCATCATGTCTGATGTTTGTTCATAATAATGAACTAATTCTCTTAGCTCATTCAATCTCTTTCGAACTTCATTTAACTTTCTGATAAACAAAAAATTTATAAGATTTACACCCATTTTAGCAAATTAATGCAGACATTATTTTCATATAATAGCAGCTAACACAAACAAAATTTAGACCTAATGAAATATCCACCTGGTGTACTATCCAGGGGGTATGACTTTAAAATAATGAGTTTAATGACAAGTACAGCTTACTCAAAATCTCACTTTTTTTTTTTTTATGCTGTGTTAGGGACAAAAGCGTAAGAAAATCAATTTCAATTTAATTGTTCATTTTAAGCAGTGTAAATGTTAATAGCACAAAACTTGATGTCAAAAATATTTCTAGGTTTCTCAAGTATAAAAAGTGTGAAGTACTACTCAAATACTACCTCTCAGGCAAATCAGGTATACAGACATTACTGAGCATGTATAGAAGGTTCTTGATTTGTCTGCACATGAGATTTATACACTACATACTATGTTTACCAAAAAATTAGAATTAAGTTTGCTGAGTTCTGAATGTAAGTGCCAGGAACTGTGCCAACATTTTTTAATGAAAACATATTTATGAACAGGTGTATTATTATCCCTATTTTGCAGATGAGGAAATACAGGCTTAGTAAGGCTAAGTTATTTGTACATGGTAACACAGCCTTGTGTGATACAATTTCAGGGCTGTCTGATTCTACAGCCTGGTCTCTAAACCATCTGAATACAGAAATTTTCTAACTGTAGTCTTATTTTTTATCCTTTACTTGAAAAACAAGAAAGTAGTTATCAGTTCACACACATCTCTTAGACAACTCAAATTATACACATACAACACACACACGCCTCTTCTACCTATCACTTAAGAATGTTTACAAAACTAAATAAATCTCGTTTTGCCAGAATTTTCAACACAAAGGAAAAAAATATTTATCCCTATTATTTAACTTTAATCTATGTAAACAATGATTATAAATGTTTTACTGGAGTTTTTCAGATGGATTGAGATGGACTTCATTTTCACTCTCATTCTGAGAGACTAAAGAAGCAGCAGGATAAGGACCAGATGATGTAAGGCTACTGGACTCTCCATTGACAACCGGTGCCAAGCCTACAGGAGCAGAGGGAGCTGAAGTACTTCTCTGATCCATACTCCTTTGTGGAGAGGCTGAAGAAGGCACACAAAAAAACTTTTCTTTAAATCACCAGTTACCATACACAAACACTTACAGTTGCCTTGAATACCGAAAATAAAAGCAAAATGATTAACAACTTAGTTTCTGCAGATTTAAATTTTAGAAACTTGTTTATTAACTTACTCCACAATTAAACACATCAAAATGCACACAGAAGACACGTTTACCTCTTTCTTCCGGAGACTCTATCACCTTTACATTATAACCACCGTGTTAAAACAGAAAGGAAAGAAGAAAAGATGGAAATTGACAAGAATAATGATATTCTACCTTGGAAAACTAACTAGAGGAGAACTCTAGTTAGTTTTAACTAACAACTAAATTTGGTAACTAACTTGATAAACTTGGTTCTAGGTTAAGTTAAACAGGGCCACTATGAATGATGTGCAGTACTCAATCTGTAATCTTTATCAGGTATCTGTAGCCAATTAGCTCTTCATCAGTTTTTCATACCCACAGACCAGGGAAGTTACATCTGGACACCAAGAAGGAACTTGTCCTGCTCCCGGAGAGAAAGAAAAGTGTGAAGGAGACCATGGTACCTCAAACCATGAAATATTAAATAAACAGCAATAAAAATCTGCTAATTAGATAATGGCTAATCCTCCATGGTCCTTGAACTAAATTTAATTACTTTCTATTTAACTTCTTTTACTATCAAATATAAATCATGCTTAAGAGGAATTAAAGGTTAAGAATTTCTGCACTTCTCTACCTCCTACCATTTCAAAGATGCTGTTATTTGCCAGTATCTTTCTCACAAGAACCATCATTATTTGTTGTTCACTTTAGTACCACAATTCCTGTAGGTGGTTTCCAGTAGTCTCCTCATTCTATTCCTTGACCATCCTACCTTTTGCTGCTGTTCTCACACTGCTTCCCAGTGAGGAAAAAAATGGCCTTTAAGAGTCATCAGCACACAGAATGCTACTTTATGAATACAAAACTGACCACGAGGACTTAAGTGCAACTTTCACGTTTTTTTTTTTTTTTTTTCCGAGACAGAGTTTTGCTCTTGTTGCCCAGGCTGGAGTGCAATGGCACGATCTCGGCTCACCACAACCTCCGCCTTCCAGATTCAAGTGATTCTCCTGCCTCAGCCTCCAGAGTAGCTGGGATTACAGGCATGCACCACCACGCCCAGCTAATTTTGTATTTTTAGTAGAGACGGGGTATCTCAATGTTGGTCAGGCTGGTCTTGAACTCCCGGCCTCAGGTGATCCACCCGCCTTGGCCTTCCAAAGTGCTGGGATTACAAGCATGAGCCACCGGCCCACATGTTAAGTTTTTCTTAGTTGTGTTCATGTGTTTGTGAAGGATAAAAACTGGAATTATACTCGAGAGGAGGAAAAGACTAGCAGAAGTCGGGGCAAAGAAAGGATACGTTTTAGGGCAGGAATAGTAAGGTTCTTCTGTGGGTGGAAAAGAAAAAGGAGATATGTGGATAATAAGGACCAGAGGCTCCAGAGAAAATGGTTTTGTTGTTTTAAATCCCTGTTTTCTTTCATTAGACATCAGCTAGAATGTTTAAAGACTAGTTGGAAGTTGCCCCTTCAATTTCTAATGCTCGAGCCTCTATTACTATGTGGATAAGAGACAGGAGCCATGTTTGAAAAGGTATTAGGAACTGAAGACTAGATCTGATTTAGATGAAGAAGGTTAAGTATGTGTGGAACAAAAAAGATAGCTCCTGAAGTTACAGCTGTCTGAGATGATTATCTATATATTTTTTAAAAATGAATACAAGTTCAGCAGTTGGAAGTTTTGGACTCTCCATACTAAACCATACATACAAGTTTTTCATAGATTTCTTTTTTTTAAATCAACACTCTATGTTTCATAGTTTTGGGTTTTAAACCAAAGTACTAACTGGATTAACTTTTAAGGCAAAATTTTGAATATGTTAAAAAAACACAGTATTATTATGTGCACGTATCAAATATTACCTTCTCTTCTACCTTTCCCTTATTTTTTCAAGGTCCAACTGTATTCTTTCCCTTTTCTGAATTATAAAACTGATTTACCACGTATTTGGCTTTTATATATATTGGCTTGTAACTTAAAAACTTTTCAAATATAGGTCCTAAGTCCCTACAAATATTTTTGAGGAGCTATGTGTTCATTCACCAAACACTAAATTTACTATGTGACAGTATGTATATTGTATATTTCTGTGTCTTATACCCAATACTGCTGAACCAGATTTACTCACATGATGAATTGTTAAGATGCTGATCTCGAAGTGTATGAAGTTCTCCAAGCAATTTGTCCATTTTTTGTTTCTTTTCCTGCAGCACTCTCATTTTGCTAAACAATTGGACTTTCTCATCAGGTAAACGTTCTGAAGCTGATGGATTCCTGCTCTGGGAAACCTCCCTGGTTAATGAAAGACTTTCTGCCTGTCTTCTATTGTCTGGAACAGCTGGAGGCTTATTAAAAAACAAAAACAATAAAAGAAGAAGAATTAAGACTAAGGCAATTAAATGCATTCTCATTTTTTAAATGCACAAATATCCTTTATAAAAAGAAATATTTGCTACGTTGTGCTGGTAGGTAAGTATATACTCTTACTATTCCCAAATTCAATACGGTTTCCTGATATGCCACTATTAACACACGAAATCATCCCTCAGTATCGGTGAGGGGATTGGTTCAAGGACCCCTGGGGACACCAAAAACAGCAAATACCCAAATCCCTTATATAAAATGGTATAGTATTTGCATATAATCTACACACATCCTCCTATATACTTTAAATCAGCTCTAGATTACTTATAATACCTAATACAATATAAACACTACGTAAATAGTTGTTAAATTTTTAAATTTGCATTTAAAACATTTTTCACCAAAAAATATTGCCAATCCATGGTTGGTTGAATCCACAGATGTGGAACCTACAGATACTGAGAGCTGACTCTACATGGTTTTACAGACACATAACCACACAGAGGTCTTGGATTCACTAGCCATCATTACTTGAATCAAAAGTAGTAACAATGCCACGTTATATAAAATAAACCTTCAAACATCTCATTCTCTCTCTTGCCTTCTTTCTAGAACTACCACCGTAAACTTTAACTTCTTAACCTATCAATTTTTCCCATGACTTCTCTCTCATGGTTTTTTTTATTTTTTTTGACAGAGTCTCACTCTGTGGCCCAGGCTAGAGTGCAGGGGCGTGATCTCAGCTCATTGAAACCTCCGTCTCCTGGGTTCAAGCGATTCTCCTGCCTCTCAAGTAGCTGGGATTACAGGTACCTGCCACCACGCCTGGCTAATTTTTGCATTTTTAGTTGAGACGGGGTTTCACCATGTTGGCCAGGCTGGTCTCAAACACCTGACCTCAGATGATCTACCCGCCTCGGCCTCCCAAAGTGCTGGGATTACAGGCGTAAGCAACCGCGCCCAGTCCTCTTTTTTTTTTTTTATTATGAAACATTTCAAGAATCCATTAGGGCTTAGGAAATAATAAGAAAACCTCCCATTATGTTTAGTCAAATTTTAAGATTTTCCCATATTTGCATCAATTATTTTAAGAAAAATATAACATTACAGATTTAAGTAAAGCTCTGCTTGTACCCTTTCCAATGTCACTACCCACTCCAGAGGTAACTCCAACCTGGAATCAGGTATCTACCATTCTCATATGTTTTTATTTTCTAATGCCTATGTATACATACGCTAAAAATAGACTTTTTTAAAATAAGGTAAGTGGTATCCTTCTTAAACTTGAATTTTGTATTCATTAGCAATGGCTTATTTACTGTAACTGCTGTAAAGAATTTCTATATAAGAATTCATTAGCCCATTTCTGTTCATGGACATTTGGGCTGTTTCTGTTTTTTTGCTATTAACACAGAGTTGCCATGAACATTCTTTTATCTATCTTCTTGTGAACACATGAGAGTTTCTCTAAAGTAGGCCCCAGGTCTACCAGAAAAAATTCACTAGGTACTGCTATATAACTCTCCAAAGTGGTTGGGCCATATTCTCTCATTTTCACTTGCTCAGCAAGAAGAGACACTGCATCTTCAATCATACTCACTTCCAATGGAGAGGCATTAATTCATCATCCTTTTTTACCCAAGGCCCACATAATGAAAATCTGCATTTATATCACTTACAAAGTGCATCAAATTATAACACTCACTAACTCTCAAATTAAGAACTTTCTTAAAATTGTTAGTAAATTATTCCTTCAAATGAGAATTTCAAGGTTGTATGGAGTCCCACGTATCTAGTCGAAGGACAGAGATTTAAAGCAGTCTTAATGGTTGTAGACTATTAAGTCTTGTAGAGGAAAAAAGATGTCATCCAGTAGCATACAAAGAAAAACTTCACTAATCACGTCATTCAAAGAAAATTCTCCTCTAATTTAGTGATTCTTAAAGTATAGTCCCCAGACCACCGGCATTGGACTGAGACGTGGAGAAACCCACCCCAAATCCATGAATCATAATTTTGGAGGTGGGGGGGCCCCACCAATCAGAAACCTACACTGCTAAACAATCATGCCAGGTGATATATATGCTCACTGAAGTTTCAGAATCACTGTTGTAATTAACATGATTTTTTAAACTCAACTATACTGAAACACCTAGGTTACCTGAGAATCACGAAGCTGATTATGAAAACGCTGAATTAAATCATTCAGTTCTTCATTTAGTTCAGATGTGATACTGACGCCAGATAAGCTACCTGCGGTTTCTGCAACTGGAAAGAAATTAATAACTACTGATTAATATAAATAAAACACCTTTTTTAATCTCTGAGAAGCTAAAATAACTTTTAAAAAATAATTTAAAAAGCTCACCTACGTACCTTGAAACTAGTTAACAATCCTATCTATCTGCCAACAATCATTTTATTAGAACTTTCCATCTAACTTAAAAATGAAGGGATGGTCACAAAACTCTAGTAAGTGATTCATCTTTTTCTGTCCCAACATACAAGTAGGGTTACTATTACATCCCAATTAATAGTAGTGACTCAGTGGAGCAGGTCTGTCTAAGGTCAGTGGGGAGTGGAAGGGAAAGCGATAGTGTAAAAAAGCACAGCTGATTCTGACAAGTTTCAATCTCCATGTTCTTGAATAGAATCAATTCTCTGGTAGAGCGGCTGGCAAACTTTTCTTAAAGGTTCAAATAGTAAATATGTTAGGTTTTGTGGGAAATACAGTTTTTGTCTCAACCACCCAGATCTGCTTTTACAGGGTAAAAGCAACCACAGACAATGTAAACAAATGGGTATGGCTGTGTTCCCTAAAACCTTATTTCAGGCAATGAGCCAAACTCAGCTGACCATAGTTTGCTGACCCCTGCAGTAAAACGGATAATTTATTGACGTGGCTGTTTATGATACAAGTCATACTAAAAGACTGTGGTTTTTATCTTCTTAATTTAAAAATAATGTCCCCATATTCATAAAGCAGTTTTGTGACAACAATTTTCATAACAGTTACTGTTCTACTAATGAATAACTCCAACCTGATCCTCACTTCTAACTCTCCAACTCTAAAATAGACATCAGTGGCCAGGTACAGTGTCTCACACCTGTAATCCTGAAACTTTGGGAAGCCGAGGTGGGCAGATCACTTGAGTACAGGAGTTCAAGACCAGCCTGGGCACCACAGTGAGACCCCATCTCTACAAAACTACAAAAATTAGCCCGGCGTGGTACACCACGCCTGTAGTCCTAGCTATTCAGGAGGCTTGGGTGAGATATTCACATGAGCCTGGGAGGCAGAGGCTGGAGTGAGTCAAGATCACGCCACTGTATTCTAGCCTGGGTTGATGCAGCAAGACCGTGTCTCACAAAAAAAAAAAAAGAAAAGAAAAGAAAGAAAAAAGACAATTGGTTATAAATTGCTACTGTTTTAAAGGAAAACACTACCTTTTTTCCACTGAGAACTGAGAATATCAAGGCTATGTGGAATCCTATATATCTAGTCAAATCTCTGCTGAGAAGAAATTACAGTACTGATAACACATGTAACTTGCTAGTTAAGTGGTGAAAGGGACACGCTTTGAGGTAAAATAATTATCTCAAGATAATATCTCATATACCAGATTAAATACTGTAATTGTAGCTTTTCATGGCTGTTCATTAGCACACCCCTGCAAAATATCACAAATACAAGACTACATTTGTTTTAAAATTACTAAGCTAAAATTCTTTTTGAAACAGTATGAAATAAATTCAAACTCATGCATTCTACTCCTATTCTCTGACTCAGTGTATTTTTTTAAAAGAAATGATCTGCTTACTTTCAAAAGTTCATATTCAGAAACAGAAACAAGACCCCTGACTTAGAATTCGACAAACGTAATTCTGCTAAAATTCTATATAAATCTAGGCAAGTCACAAACTCTGTAGAGTTCCTTCCCTACAAAACAGAAAAAAGAATTAAAGCTCTGAGTAACCTAGAAATCTCTGATGATCAAAGGAGATTATGCAAGTTTAGAGATTAATAGAACTATCAAGGGAAAGCTTTTAAATGTGATATTTCAAACTCGAAAAATATTTAAAAGGTTAGCCATTAACTAAACTAGTATTAGTCATTATGTTAAAGTATTTTAATTATCATTTCCTAAATTATCTATTTCCTAAATATAAAAGCTAACGGTACTTTAAATTTTACAATGGAGAAATGGGGACAAAAATCTTTGTAATTATTACTATATACAGCTATGTAATTATTACAAAACAGTAAGTTATTGGCCAGGCAGGGTGGCTCACGCCTGTAATCCCAGCACTTTGGGAGGCTGAGGCGGGCAGATCACGAAGTCAGGAGTTCGAGACCACCCTGACCAACATGATGAAACGCTGACTCTACTAAAAATACAAAAATTAGCCAGGCATGGTGGCAGGTGCCTGTAATCCCAGCTACTCAGGAGGCTGAGGCAGGAGAATCGCTTGAACCTGGGAGGCGGAGGGTGCAGTGAGCCGAGATCATGCCATTGCACTAGAGCCTGGGAAACAGAGCAAGACTGTCTCAAAAAAAACAAAAAGAGTTATTTGAAAGTCATAACGTTCCTTATGAAAATGTAAACTTAAATTAGGTATAACAGGGATTAGACAGCTGAGTCAGTGGGCTAGATTTGGACAGCAGAATAAACTGATTCACAACAGGGCAGCCTCAGTGAGAACCTAAACCGCCCTGCAAAAACAGAGTGCTCAAAGAAGAGAAATTATTATTAGAAGGGGATGGTGTAGACTACTAGAAAACATAACTTAGTTTTGTTGAGTTTCAATAACTAATCATCTTTTCTTTCAATTTAATGAGACACTAAAATACTTAAGTTTGAAGGTGATGATAAACTTACAAAATCAGATTCAATACTAATAAATTCAATACAACTTTCATCTAAATCACACATGGCTATGAGGAAAGGAGGAAGAAAATTTCTGACTCTCAGGAAGTATAGACTATAAATATAAATATAGTTCTAAAGAGCTAGTATATACAAAAGGATACCTAATTAAAATAACAGCTACTACTAACTTTGAAGACTAAAGATACTTTATAAATTATTCACTGCCTCACTTAAGGTTTTAACCCTTTCTTGGGAGGCAAGCAAAGAATGACAATCCTAGCTGAATAAAATAGAAAAAAAGGAAATAAATGCATCACGAGCCTTATCAGTCTGAGGTACAAAAACAGAACTACAGCCTGTCTCTTTTACCTCTTAAGGGTACTCTCTGATGAAAAGAAGAGCGATCTGGCTGTCTGCATGGTATAGTATGATGGCCAGGAGTTGTCCCTGCAACCTTTTCTGCATAACCAGAGAAAAGCACAGGAAAGTATAAGCCTCATATGACGGTTTCTAAACTAGACAACAATCAAGATCTGATTATGTAATAATTAGCATCCACCCTGCAATACAATTATGTATGAGTCTTCCTTGCAAAAAGAATATTCTCAGACTGTGACATACCAGAATCATCCATCACTGCAATAGCTTGCTCTGCTTTATGTTGCAGAGCTAGAAGCGCAGCCTGCCGTCCCTGTAGAGCTCTTAGTTGCTCCTGTTGTTGTAACATTCTTTTTAATAAATCATGTTGTTTCTTCAAATTTTCTATCTCTTCCACAGGCTCCTGCTGAGGATCTCTGGCCTGGAAAATAAGACCAACAATACTCGTAGCTGACTACTAAAATCCACGTTGCTGTTTCAACTATCAATAGCAAAGTATACACATTGATAACAAATTATTAAATATACAACCCTAAATACAGTTTTAGCAGACATCAAGAAAAAAGAGTAAGAATAGAATGATGACACAGAGATACAGCCTGCCACTTAAGACTTAGGTAATTTCACAGTAAAAAGCTATATAATCAATGGCTTAGCAGGAATACGAACGAACAAAAGGAAAAGAAAAAGACACAGAAAACATAAAAAAGGCCAAGAGGGATGGGGACACACACACACACACAGAAAAATCTAGGCCCATACAGAAAAGTAGGAGCACATTATGCTGGGTTAATGACCTGAAAGTCTTGTAATCCCAGCACTCTGGGAGGCCGAGGAGGGCAGATGACAAGGTCAGGAGTTTGAGACCAGCCTGACCAACATATGAAACCCCATCTCTACTAAAAATACAAAAATTAGCTGGGTGTGGTGGTGTGCGCCTGTAATCCCAGCTACTCAGGAGGCTGAGGCGGGAGAATCGCTTGAACCCGGGAGGTGGAGACTGCAGTGAGCTGAGACTGACTGCGCCACTGACCGCCAGCCTGGGAGACAGAGCGAGACTCTGTCTCAAAGAAAAAAGAAAAAAAAAAAGAACAAAGATTAGAAGTAAAATTTAAAAACAACAACAAACGACCTACGAAACAGGCACACATACTATTTCTAACAAAGGACTGAAATTTCAAAAATACATTTTTTATTTGATAATCTTATGTAAAAAGATTTTAATTTAATTGCATCACATTATCAGACATATAAGAAAATAACAAATTTTATATTATGTATCAAAGACATCATTATTTTACTCTTAAATTATGCTGATTCATCTGAGTCTGATGACATAAAATGGAAGTAAATACTTCCAAATTCCCCAAAAATGCTAGGAGGTTATCATCTAATCTAAAAGTAAAGGGATGGATTAAATAAGTAGCACTTACAAAAAATGATGAAATTTTAAGTGTTAATCTTAAAACTGCTCAAAATGTAACCCAACAAGAAAATAGAAAAGCTAAGCAGAGACAAATTTAAATACAACTGGAAACAATGTATTACAAGCTAAATTATACACTGAAATGTATACCATAATTATCTTTTTCATCACCGATTTACCTTTTTAAAAGTCTTTTATTTTAAAAGTTCAATGATTTTACCTAATATTTACATAAAATATATCACTTCTGTTTCACTTAGTCAATTTTACGTGTGCACTGCTAACAAATATTGGTTGGGGTTATGTAAATTTTAAATAAACAAATGACTAAAGAGAGCAAAGAAGTTCAAAGATTTCTTTTGAAAGTAAAAATGCACTCATCTACACTTGCTATGCACATCTGATTCCTGGAGAAATTATGGAGCACACAGATGGGCTCAAGAGAAACTCCCTTCTGGGTGACATCCTTTACCAGTACTATATAAAAATTTCTTTACCTCCCCACGTAGAACTCATCAGTATTGTGAATAAGCATGAGTAACTGTGGTAGTATTTTACACTTTCACTTGGAAATCAATAAAATTGATAAGTAAACAAGTAAGTACAAGGCAAAGAGTTAAATATTCAAGAAAGTTATGATCAAATAGGAAGTTGGCTATAATTAGATTATTTCATGTAAACATCAGAGGTGCCTAGTCAGTGCCTATATATTCTAGACCATCTCTAGACTTCATGAGCATGGGAAACAAATAGGCTACCTGGATCTTGGTAACCCAATATTTATTAGAAGTTTTTCTATTGTCTTGAACCTCTAATAAACTGAAACTTTTAACAAATTAAGTATTGTTTACTCAGTTCTCTCCTATCCTATATAAGGGGAGTTACCTTATAAATATTTACATCTATTTCTGTGGAAATTCATCCTAGTATGGCTTATTTCCAGACAGTTTACATCTTTAGGAAAAAAAAACTTTGAAGGGTAAGGATAATTATCAACAGCTAGCCCTCTCAGAATGCAGCAAAAATAATTTTATAATGATTTCATCAAAGTCAACGGTAAAACGTAAAACCAAACCAAATAGGTACAGATATCAACAGAATGAGTAAAAAAAAAAATCTCCAGGTTGATCAAATACCCTCTAGCAAAGCATAAATTATAATTAGGAGGAAAAAATTACGCAAATGAGAAAAAAGCATACTTTTTAAAAAGTTCTTTAATCCTTATTAGTCACAAAACTGTGATAATCTAATTATAAAGAATTCTAAGCTATTAAACACAATTACCTTCAGATTTTTCACTAATGCAAAAATGAATTCCCAACAATTTTCAAAATTAGTGAGGTATTACTACTAAGTAACTTTCACATTCATATAAACACTTCAGACTGATGCTCAGAAAAACTGAGCCAATTGATGGGAGCCTATGATGAAATACACAGAAGAGGAGAAAATAAAAATATCTAGGTAGGAGTAAGAACATACCAGGAAGACGGCACCTGGAATAGAAATCCAAAAGGATGCTAGGTGTATTTTAATTCTTCAAATACATATTTTATTTAAACTTTTTTTGAGAAAGTACCTTCACCAACTATGTTTTTCGTTTACAGAATAAAAAAAAAACTTAGGCATCAAATCCTGACTTGTAAATATGTAACAGTGCAATTTCAGAGAAGCCTCAATCTTCCTTTCCTCTACTCAACTGAGGTTCCCCTAGTAATTATTAATGGACCCAAATGTATTTTTCCAGCTTCAGATAATTATGTACTTCAATTTCTTAACGTGAAGGGTGAGGAACTGTAAGCCTAGAGAAGATAAAGCTGTGACTTATTCAATGTCACAGTTAAGGGAAATCGGGTTCTTACGCTCTAGCCTTCTTTACGTCATATTGTCTCCTCCAAATTACGTGCTGGTTTTTAAATACAAAAGTGTAAGACATCATGTCTGAAGAACCACAGCTGGTTTACAAGACAGGGCAAGCTCACATGAAATAATGAGCAATGATGAAAATAATGGCAAAACACAGGTATAAGGTACAAAGAAAGCTTATAAATTTTAAGAGGTAAGATTAAGTTGGGGGCCATGAGTATAGGAAAATAATGAAGGCATGGCTACTCATAGAAGGCTTTCTTTTGTAAAATTATGCAAGATGTCATCATGTCTTAAAATATTTCATAAAGTGGAACGTGCCCTTGGTAGGCAGCTCTCGAATATCAATCATTTCATAACATGTGTAAGTCTCAAGGTTGCTTTCAACCCTGAATCTCATGTAAGACCCTCAACTGTGTTTTCCGCTATTCTAACAGAATACTACATTTTGAAAAGATTCTAAGGAGGAAAAGGGGGTGGGGTGGTGAGAATGACAGTTCCTGCATAGTAGAGAAAAAATAAACACAGGCGGTGGGAATTAAGATTTTTTTCCCTGAAGAAATTAAAATAATTTTGCAAACAGAATACTAACAGAACAACAACAGCCTTAAGAATCAACAAAGTCAATGTGGAATAAACGCCAATAAGCGAATTCAAGAAAGAATAGTATTCACCTATAAGGATATTATTCAAAGAAACCTAAAACAGAAAAGTGGTTTTAAATTATATGTAATGCCTTAAGAAAAAAAGAACTGGCAGATACTGTATTAACTGTTAACTCTTAAACTTTGCTTGTCACTATTCAGAAGGATTAAAGAGAAGAAAATTCCAAAGGTTATCGATTATGCTTCATGTTTATTTGCTCTTCTCCAATGCTACTAGTTTTTAAAATAATCAGCTACTTTCTTTACTGTTGAACTGGGGTAGCTTTTACTTGATACTTGATGTAGTAAGATTCTCGTAACTCATTTCAAACTGTGCTCCCAAATTCTTGTAGGAACCAGAAAAAACAAACAAACACAAAATGCCAAAATATCTAGAGGTTAAGTTTTATCATTTGTAAATAGCCACACACACCAAAAGAAAAAACAAAACAAAACAAAAAACCATAAAATGAGCATGGACAACAAATAGCCTACCTGGATCTTGGTAAGCCAATATGGGAAAGTGGGAGAGTGTAGTCCTAAGTAATAAACCAGTAATAAAACATATGAAATTAGTCTTACCTATACTCAATTATTAAAATAGTACCTTGCTCCTGCCAACAGATACATGCACTTTTATAAATGATATTTTTATTCAAACTTTTTTTTTTTGGAGACGGAGTCTCGTTCTGTCACCCAAGCTAGAGTGCAGTGGCGTGATCGCAGCTCACTGTAACCTCCGTCTCCAGGGTTCACGCGATTCTCCTGCCTCAGCCCCAAGTAGCTGGGATTACAGGCTCACAACACCATGCCTGGCTAATTTTTTGTGTATTTTTAGTAGAGACAGGGTTTCACTATGTTGGCCAAACTGGTCTCGATCTCCTGACCTCATGATCCGCCCGCCTCGGCCTCCCAAACTGCTGGGATTTACGGGCGTGAGCCACCTTGCCTGGCCTATTCAAACTCTTTTATGTGGAACTACAAACAGTTGTCTTTAACTCTATCTGGAATGCCATTATGCAAATAATGGAAAATTAAAAAACCTTTTAAAAGAAACACTGCAGAGAAAACAAGCAAAACAGAGGCAACCAAGTCAACTGGATAATCTTTCTATAAAAGCAAAGGAAAGGGGTTTCCAAAAACAAAAATATAAACCAAAAAATCCGATATTAAAGTACCATCTAAATTTCTTTATTTATTTTTATTTTATTTATTTATTTTTTTTTGAGACACAGTCTCACTCAGTCACCCATGCTGGAGTGCAGTGGCTCACTGCAACCTACACCTCCTAGGTTTAAGCGATTCTCCTGCCTCATCTTCCTGAGCAGCTGGGATTACAGGCATGCGCCACCATGCCTGGCTAATTTTTGTATTTTTAGTAGAGACAGGGTTTTGCCATGTTGGCCAGGCTGGTCCCGAACCCCTGACCTCAGGTGATCCGCCCACCACAGCCTCCCAAAGTGCGAGGATCACCACGCCTGGCCCCATCTAAATTTATGAACGCGAATATCAGAAACAAAGGGCAACTGACAGATGGTTGAGGTTTAAGAACGTGTTTAAGAACGTGTTATAAAAAAGGGAATAAATTACATTTCAAAACCTCCATTAATGTAAATTAAAAACAGCTGTCAGATATAATCCACGGAGAGGTATATAAAAAAGTAGAAAAGAAAAACATTAAGGGACAGAAGTTTACTAAAGCAAATTACAGTATGACAACTATACTAACAATATGTAAGAGTAATAGCAATAACAGAAAAGCAAATAAAGAAGAGGAAACATGAACAAAAGAAATGCTCATTTAGAGACTTCCCAAGTTAATATTGGAAAGTATATCTTTGAGGGAAATCCATGTTTTCGGCTATATTTCCTATTAGGCCTCAGTTCCCTGTCATTCTGAGGTCTGTCACCTTTCCCTTTCGGACTTGTAGTAAGGTCAATGTCTGAAACCTGTTCTTGTGAAGCTGAATTCCCTAGTTTGTCCTCAACGCACGGCCGAACTCTCAGACTAAAAGATGCCTCCTCCTTTATTAAATAGTGAAGCATATTAATTTCTTAACACAAACTCCTGTTTAACACATAAGCCAGCCTTACAAAACAATTTAAAAAGTACTAGTCCACCTTTAACAAAAAAAAAAATTCAATCCACATCCCCCTCCAAGTGGCAGTAAACTAAGTCTTTTAAGTTTCTGTAGACTAGACTGTTGCTTACTGTAATTAAGCAAGTACCACACCCTGGGTAATTTCCACACTACACAACTGTTAAAGCATATTTTTAACATTTATTCTGCTATATGTTATTAGCCAATTTTCATATCATCATTTTATATTATGAAAGAAACTGTCATCACAATGAATACTTTATATAAATTACAATAAATCTACACAAGTTCCACCCCTTCCCAACAGAATTCCTTTACCCACATTGTCCTAACCCTTCCATTTCTGCTGGAATCTAAGGAAGAAATTATGCCTAGCACCACTGTAAATACAAAAACAATTTCCCCACAGTAAAATCCACTCTTCAACTTTGGCTCTCCAAGTATCTCCTGTTGAAAATAATGTAAAGAAAAGAAATTCAAATTGCCTCTTCAAATTAGGAAGGTCCAGGAAGAGAAAGGAGGCAGGTAAGAACTATGCAGGTCAATACTAACAGGAAACAAACCTTCAAATTCCTAATGCTGGATGGCATTTTCAACACCTCAAAACCCGAAGAGATACATGCTTATCCTCTCAAAACAAAAGCTTTACTAATCTGTAATAGGCGTTAAAAGTTTAATAATGCACGGTTATAGGCACACCTGTTTAAAATGCCTAGAAACACCCTAGCATTGAACCACACCAAGTTTTATAAATCTTTCCTCAAAGTTTTGTAAATTACTATTTTTCAGAAAAGTAGTACTTTACTTCAACAAATTTGATTTTGCCAAGTCAGCAATTATAGCATTTTTCTCATTGTGAATAAATCACAAGGCAAATGCTATCCTGTCCCATTTACTAGTTTTAATCTCGATTTTTCAGTCATCTGGTTTTGCTCCAGTACTAGGATGGAGTCCAAGAAATGAAAAATTCTGATATCCTTAAGGAGTTCTCAGTGACAAATGAACTTGGTTATTTCCAAAAGACTATATGCTAAGTAATCATTAACGTTGCCTATTGCCCTTAATTCCACCATCAATTTTAACTTGCTTGATGCTTCTTAAAATTAGTGAAGCTTTGCTTAACAAAACAAACTACAAAAACAATGTTTCTATAAATTGAAGATCAAACATTACATTTTCAAATCAACCATTAAAACTATTTTTAGCGTTAATAAATAAAACTTAACTTCCATGTTTAAATACAGAATACATACGGCATTCACAATTTGAGGGTTTCTTCCCTGGAATATACTTTTCATTAAGGAACGCCTAGAAAATAACATCTTGAAAACTGGGAGAAAAGTTTAAACCTTCATTTCCAGCACTTTAATTACCAAAAAGCTGCTTACCGTGGTATCTGAAGCCTCAGACTGCACATCTATGTTTAGTGATGTGCTCTCAGCTACAGAACCAGATCCCACAGCTGAATCTATAGTCCGAACATCCTCCTCCTCATTTTCTCTAGCCTGAAATATTTTAGTGGTATAAATCATACAGCTATTAAAATGGGCAATAAAATGTTATAATGGATGGCACGATTTTTTGAAAATATGTTAACTCCTCTGGCGTGGCAACAGAATGTCATCAGTAAATATATACTGAGATACTACAAAAATAACTCAATATATTATTTTAAAAGTCTAATACTTACAAGAATTTTTTTAAGAAATTTCATATATGACTTCTCTTGTTCTTTAAGGTGATCTATTAGATGAGTAAGGCGCTCAACATTAGCAGATCTCTCATTTTTCTCTACAAGATCTTCCCGCATGGAACTAGCTTTAGTAATATAATCACGAATTTGAACAAGCCTGCTTACAATCTGCAGGGGAAATATTTTTTTTAAAAAAAAGGATGAAGGTACACAATATATAAAACTGAGGATAATTAGTTCAATAGCAACAGTTTAATTTTTATTTCGAAGATAACGAAAGATACTTGGATTATTGTGTGAATTCATACATGCAAAAAATCGGAATCCAGCTTAGATTTTAATCAAAACAGAATTAGTAACACTAAAATCTCCAATTGCTGTCAATTTAAAAATAAATTAAAAAATTTTAATCTACAGTATGTGAAAAATCTTACTTCTACAACTGCACACTAAACTATATAAATTTTCCTGTTTACATAATAGTTATAAATTAAATGTATTATAGTTTTGCAACTACTTTCCAAAAGAATTATATTTTCATTTTAAAATTCCTACAAAATCTACTTATCACTTTGCTTCCAATCCCTTTACTAAAACTGGCAATATGCTATATTTTAAATAAACAGAAAGAAGCCTGAATTAACCTGAATATGCCATTTCTAAAATTATTTTGGATAAACAGAAATTTACTCTATTTTAAGTAAATCTGGCAGATTAAGGAAGGGGATCAGTGAAGCACTTTAATTCCACCTAATTAAAATTCCTGTGTGCATAACCTAATTTTTTACATCTTAATGTTCGTATTTTGAGGTTTGTGAAAAGAAGGAGCAAAAGAAACAAATGTTATCACCTGGCTGCTCTCCATGGCAGGTTCTCCCCTCCCATCTTCTTCAGACACCTGACAGTTTTGCAAGAGGTCATTACTTAGAGCAGAAGCAAACAACTCTTTACATTGTGCTGATCCAACCGCTTCTCTGTTTGGGGGACTTGTAGATGCATCTTTGCTCTTGTTAGTATTAATCTGCATAGGCAAAAAGTTGAAGGGCTTTCGGTTTTCACTAAGCTGACGTTTGTTGTTAGCAGCTGTTGCTCTACCTTGAGAATCACTTCCAATGCTTCTCTACATATGAAAAAGAAATCAAATCACACAAACATTAATCTTATGAGAAAATTTTGTTTTAACCCCAACGTTCTTAGTTTCACCATCAGATATTGATTCAGAAGGTGCGCACAAACAGCTTTGCAGTAAGACCTGAAAGAGCTTTGGCTCTGTAACAGTCTTTCACTAAAATATGAAAATTTGATTAGCATTTTCTAGACTTCATTTTGTTGAGACAATTCAACCGATAAATATGAACAAGATTAGTCTAAATGAAGTACAGACTGAGTACTCCTTATCCAAAATACTTCGGACAAGAAGTGTTACGAATTTCACTTTTTTTCAAATTTTGGAATATATGCATAAACATGAGATATATCCTGGGAAAGAGACCTGAGTGTAAACATAAAATCCATTTATGTTTCATATGCACCTTATACACATAATCTGAAGGTAATTTTATACAACATTTTTAACAATTTTGTGCACGAAACAAAGTTTTGTGTTTTCACTGTAGCCCGTCACACAAGGTCAGGTGTGAAACTTTCCACTTATGTCGGCACTTAAAAAACTTCGGATTTTGGAGCGTTTCAGATTTTCATGTTAGGGATGCTCAACATGTCCTAGGACCATGGATCACGTTTTAACTCATACTGCTTTTTATTACTTGCTTATAGTATTTTTATGGGCTTTGGACCCAATGAATCAATGTAATTAAAGCTGTGTCTATATGAAGAACTATCTGAAAAAGTATTCAGCTCAGTGCCTGACAGTTAAGTGTTCAATAATTGATAGATACAAATAAATGATACATGATCATCACCAACATCATTATCCTACTTGAATCTACCTTTCCACATTTTTGGAAATGTGTCTCTATGACATAAAGATCTGACAGTAAAATATTTGTGAAGAATTTATTATCATTTCTACTTGCTTTTAAGATCTAAACTTTATTTTGGTGATTATAAATAGAAAATAGTTTCATTCTAAACTTGAGGTAACCCAGCACATCCCACACTTAGCCAATGATATATATACTAAACTGGAACTTCCCATTACTTAATATCAATTTTATTCAGTTACTAAAAAGCAAAATTTAGTTTCACAGTAAAATCACTTCAGTTAGTCGTACAACATAGTATAAAGTCCAGAAATACATGTCTTTAGCAAGTTTAGAAATGAGACTTTATTTCCCTCTAAACAACACAGGACCATCCCCAGTGATTAAAATTCTTTTCGTAGGCACAGATACTTTTTTAAAAAATAACATAAAAACTCAATTTTCTATTCCTAAGACAAATCATTTAATCCATTTCAAGTATTTCTCACAGTAATAACTTGATTTTTAAAAATAATTCACAAACCTGATCTAAATCACTGAAGTTTATCCGCTGTTTCAGTTTCTCTAATTCTGCCTGCTCTGGGACAGACATCTGACTCATGTATCTACTGTGTGGAAATGTATGTGGAGTCTTCGTCCTTCGCCTTCCAACTCCTGGTGACGACTCCGGAGAAATATCATTAGTTACTCTTTTATCACTTTCTACACCCAACTTTTTCTTATTCTTTTCTGATGATCTATTTGCTTTCTTCTGTTGGCCACCCCAATCCTTTAAAAAAAGTAAAAGCAAAAGTTAACCTGGTCTCTTATCAAACCAGGAAAATAGTTTGGTATAATTAAAAAGTTTTGGTCAGTTTTAAAATTAAAATGACAAAACATTTTGACAGACTTACACTCCTAAAAACAATTATTTACTTCTATTAACCCATTTTTCCCTCATTACATCTACCCTAATTTTATAGCCCATCCTTCTGAAAATAGATTATTTTCTTATCAAGATCACTAACAAATACAAATCCTCAAATGCCAACCCTAAAATCAATCTGAGTATTTCCAAGAGGATTTTTTACACCGTTATTTTCTATTATAAATAGATAAATAAATTATAAATACCTTTACTGACCTCCTATAAACTCGGTATGTCATAAAAAGATGTGAAATCGTATCAACCTAGGTTCTAAAACTAATTACTGTTTTCTGAAAAAAAACTCCCCTGTGTGACCCTAGGCTATTTATTTTACTTCCTATAGTCTCAGTTTCCTAATCTCTAAAATAGTGTCACCTTCAAAATAGGATTAAAAAGAATTAGTACCTAGCATTTAGCAAGCAATAAATATAACTTTTATAGGTAAAACGTACATGATAATAGCTAATACGGAATTACAAAAGTGCTTACAGTTTTAACTGGAAAACATTTTTATTTACTTCATTATACCCACATAACCTAATTCATTCAACAAAAAGGTCTGTAAGTTCCCACTTTATCCAATTGGAAGATTCTTTTAGTTACTAGTATAGTAAACCACTTGGGATATTTTCCTTATTTTAACAAAACCCCCTTCTTTACGAATTGTCCTTCCACCCAATCTATGAGTGAATATTTCTGCCAACCTGTTACACTACTTACCTCACCCCACCCTCGCCACAGAAGACTGAGAAAAGAAACATATCTGATCCAAATTAGCACAACCATACTTTAAAATTTCAAATTGGAACTAAGAGATAACTAGTCAGTACATAACTGCAACCATAACTAAAAACTTTAGGACGACGGGACAGCCACAGTATATCACATGGACCAGAGGAGAGAAAACTGGTCTGTAAAGAGAAAGCTGGGTTAGGCAGATGCACTCAGAAGCAGAGTTAGGGTGGTGAAAATGTAATTCTTGACAACTTTCCAATTCCTTCTCCCAGTCCCTTCCTAAAACCCAGCTGCATGCCTTAAACATGATTTCCATAAAAAATCACTTTTACATCTTTATATAAATAGTAAATCTTCTTTCTGGCTTAAAAGCTAACTCAATTTGATTTCCGTGTCTTCAATTAATACAATAAACAGCCCAGGGACCCTTAATATCTTGGCCAGAAAGTGTTTACAAAGAGCATCGGTGAGTTAAATTTGGTCAGGGGGCAAATTGCATTTTAACGTCAATAGCCAACAACACACCATGAAGAGTAAGGTATCATACCATATTGTTTAGCCTGTCATCAACATTCTCATTGCTCCAATTTGGTAAATCCTGATCATTCATGCCATCTTCAAAAGGACCTCCTCCTGTGGCCATACTGCCTTTAACAATTAACTCTCTGCAAAACAAGTTAAGAACTCAGCTTTAACAAATAAAAACAAACTCGATTTTTAAATCATTCCAAGAAGGGTAGCAATATAATCATTGAAGCACTGATTTTATGAACTAAAATGAGGCCTGTCAACCACATCAAAAACAAACTGATTTAGCTGTGACAGGCATATTATGATTAAAATGAGTTGGGTAGCTGGAATGATAGAGAAAGGAAACCCCCTGAATATACCTTATGCGCACTAGTCTGCATGCTTGAAGATTACTTACTTAATTCAACACAGTCCCAAAAGGTAGAACAATAAGGTAAGAAAAATTTCATAAACAGCTAGAACCAGAACTTCTCTCAGGAAAGAAAGTATCTCTGTTCTGACAATGGACTTGGGATGAAGATGATACTCTGAAAAAAGGCATTAGTTGTGTGCCAAAGATTCAAAGAGGGGAGAACTGCTCTGTAAGAAACAAGAAGAAAGTTTGGTTTTAACAGGAAGGAAGGTACGATACTAAGATGATAAGAAGGTGGGGAAAGAGAAGCAGGACTAGGGCCAAAAAATTCAAAAGTGCAGTGGCTAGAAGACATTTTAAGAATAGTGATGCTTACTACCCTACTTTAATGTGTATTAGTGCTTTCTCTAAATCTTGGTAAAGACTACCACACTCAAATCCTCCCCATAAAAATGGGGTTTTTGCTTGTATATGTGAAAATCAAGAAAGGGACTGAATTTCATACCTTGGTCAAAGAGATGAGAAAAAGCAGTAGCAATGGTGGAAGTAGAGGTTCAAAGGCAGAGATGATCATCAGAAAATAATATTTCTGCATAATCTTGCGGAAGACTTTAGATTTCCACTAGCTGTGGAATTGTACAGGTTGAAGGGGTGCTAGTTGAAAGAGGAAAGGTTGAGATAATTTTATCTAAAATTCAAGGGACAGGAAAAGCCATTAAACTACAAACAAAAGCACTGACACTCGAAAGAGACAGTTTGGTCAAGGTCATTCAGCTAAAAATGGCAATAAAAAAATATTAATAGGCTGGTTGCAGCGGCTCATGCCTGTAATCCCAGCACTTTGAGAAGCTGAGATGAGCAGATCACTTGGGATCAGGAGTTCAAGACCAGCCTGGCCAACATGGTGAAATCCCATCTCTACTAAAAATACAAAATTAGCCAGGCATGGTGGCAGGTGCCTGTAATCCCAGCTACTTGGGAGCCTGAGGCAGGAGAATCGCTTCAACAGGGGAAGCCAAGGTTGTAGTGAGCCAAGATTGCGCCATTGCACTTCAGCCTGGGCGACGAGCGAAACTCCATCTCAAAAAATAAAAAATAAAAAATAAAAAAATAAAAAAATAAAAATTAAATAAATAGTAATAATTATAAAACCCAAGTTGCTCTAATTCTGAGATCTTAACTCATCCCATTCACTACAGAAAAAATATGAAAAGGATTATCAACTCTGAAAAAGGAGAATTTGTCCCACAGATGTTTTCATGCTAGAATATCTACTATAATAACACATTACATCAACAAATTATACAGCAAATTAAATTTTATCTCAAAATAAAAATGATAAAATTCAACAAAATATTAATGTAAAAAACCTTAAAAATCACAAATACATTGACCATTCCCATTATATTTTACTGTTCGTTTTTTTAATGAGCATATATTACTTAAATAATTCTCTAAAGAGTTGAAAAGAAGTNAAATAAAAAAATAAAAATTAAATAAATAGTAATAATTATAAAAACCCAAGTTGCTCTAATTCTGAGATCTTAACTCATCCCATTCACTACAGAAAAAATATGAAAAGGATTATCAACTCTGAAAAAGGAGAATTTGTCCCACAGATGTTTTCATGCTAGAATATCTACTATAATAACACATTACATCAACAAATTATACAGCAAATTAAATTTTATCTCAAAATAAAATGATAAAATTCAACAAAATATTAATGTAAAAAACCTTAAAATCACAAATACATTGACCATTCCCATTATATTTTACTGTTCGTTTTTTTAATGAGCATATATTACTTAAATAATTCTCTAAAGAGTTGAAAAGAAGTATATTTTAAACCAATAGTCAACATTATGCTTAAAATAAGACACGAAGGACATCCCTAATAAAGACCAAAATAAGAATGCTACATATCAGTTACTTAGCATTCTTTCAGAAAGTCTATCAAGCAGAAAAATATGAAACAGAAATATTAACATTGAAAAGAGAAAAGGTGGTATTCTTAAAGAGTCTGTGTTTTCAAAAATCTAGAGAACATCAAAATATTACCAATACCACTTAGAAAACATAATGGGGAAAAACGATGCCACTTATAATGGTGACAAATATATAAAATGTCTAGGAATAATAATTTGGCTTCATGTCAAGAAGCACTATTAAACACTATAAAACAATACGGGAGAAAACATGTGAATAAGTAGAAAAAGTATCTTCCATGATGGGAAAGTAAATATTACAATCAACCACTTTTTCTAAATGTACATTGGCTTAATGTAATTCCAATTAAGATTCCACTGGAATTCTCCAAAGAACTTGAGAAAATAATTCTAAAATTTATCTGGAAGAATGAATAAGTCAGAAAAAAAGGTACCATCTGTAAAATAAAAGCAAGAATAGCAACAGAGGTCAGGAGGTTAGAAAGCTAATCCAAGTTAGCTGTCTATATGGTTTCAACAATGCTGTCTATATGGTTAAATTAGTACTAGCTGAGGAACAAAAACACTCAACTACATGCAACCAGAAAAACGTGGTTAACAAAAATTAGTAACAGCTAACACATTTTATTTTGCTTACTATATGCCAAACACCATGCTAAAATATTTTATGTCCATTATGTCATTTAACCCTCACAACAATTCTATGATGTAGGAGTGAGCAACTGATAGAACTATTTGCTAACAGATTTGAAAAACATACATTTAGAGCTTTAACAGTTTTTCTTAGTATTCTTCACCTCAGTCACAGAAGAGAGAAAAAATGGTTTGAGTCACTACTTTCTCAATTCTCCCAAGGATGGTACATATCCAGAACCATCCATCCCAGACACACAGAAAAAAAGTTAATTCACAGTAAACAACAGATGCCTTAGGGTATTGGAGCTTAATTCTCTCCCAACTGAGAAAGGCTGCCTTACATCACACCATCAAAATAGTCAAAGATTAAAACAGAATTTTAAACACAAGATTTGTAAAAGACAAGAAAATAGAATGGTTTTTAAAATAGAGAACTTACTAAATTTAGAACACAAAGAAATAAAAAATAAAAAGTTCAACAGATTTTATTCACATAAAAGTAAATTCTAACTGTGCTGAGGATAGTAAATCAGAGCTTGGGAGAAAAAAAAAATCTGAAAGAGATATGAAGTATAGTTAATACCTTTGTTATACAGAGAATATGTTTTAAAAAAATAAAACTGGAGAAATATAACCAAAACAAGTAGTTTGCAAAAAAAAAAACAAAACACGAATATATAAAGTCCAATTGCAAATTAAAATAAACTATTAAATTTGCTAACTTTCATATAAATTACATATTATCTAATTCTGATGGTAGTAAAGGGAAAATGAAATTCTCAGGCACTATACTGAGAATATAAACCAGTATTAACATTTCTGGAAAGCATTTAGGCAATACTGTATCAAGAACTAAAACTGAGTTTTTGAGGGAGTAATTCTACCTCTTCATAAGTAATCTGAGAAAACAACCTTAAATGTGGTGGAAAGAACTATAATGAAGTTATTATGCAATAATTGTGATAAATTAAAATATAACACTAAACGTCAAAGGACAAAAATCAATGCTTTCAGGCAAACTGTACTACACCTGCGGGGTAGAATACTAAGTACCCTTCAAAATATGTAATTATGAAGACAGGACAATATAACCTGTCGTTATATCATGGAAAAAGTAATATAAAAAAGTAAAAAAGCTGTATGAAAAATTATATATAAATTTTTTTAAACAAAGTTAAGAAACTTTATTAAAATGCTTTCACAAAAGCAATTATTGGTTACAGAGTAGGCACTGGTGATCTTTCTTCTTTTTTCGGTCTCATGTATTTTCAGGAAACAGTTTACATAATTATTTATACTAGAAATATACTTTAAAACTTTAAAAAATAATTAATATCCAGAGAAGTATATACAGTGAACCAAAATGACTAATTTAAATAAAATATTTTGCAACTACTGTTTTCTACATATCACGTAATTTGTAATACTGAACAATAAAACAAGCATGCAATAGAAGTGATGCCACATTTAAAAGTACTAAAAGCAATTGTTTTGAAACGTAAATTGGAAGGGAAAATAAAGACATTTAAGTCAAAATTATTACATATCATTTTTATCTTAAAAGAGTATGTTAGCTACACTTTCTATCAATAGAATAATGAAGCAACAGTAAAGTAAGATAAATGTATTAAGTATGTATCTGGGTCGAGGTGCGTGTATCACGAGGTCAGGAGTTTAAGACCAGCCTGGCCAACATAATGAAATCCCACTTCTTCTAAAAATACAAAAATTAGCCAGGCTTGGTGGCACACGCCTGCAGTCCTAGCTACTACAGAGGCTGAGGCAGAAGAATCAATTGAACCCAGGAGGCAGAGGTTGCAGTGTGCTGAGATTACGCCACTGCACTCCAGCCTGGGCAAAAGCAAGACTCCATCTTAAAAAAAGACCAGAAAGAATGTTTTACCTTCTATTTTCCTATTACGATAAATTCCCCCTAAAATGCAGAGCTTGTTCCAAAGACCTATTTCTGGTTAACGACTTTGAACACTACTAAAGTAAGTTTTAAAACAATTTTAAAACTGTATACTGTAATTCGTTTGAGAAAATAGATTTTTTAAAATACTTTTAAAAGAAAATTAGTAAAATCTTATCTAGTAAGTTGGTAAAATAAACAATTTCATCCACTGTTACACTGTGACTGCCATGGGAGTAGAACACTTTATAACTTAACAATGATGATACCAAACGTGTTTAAAAGGCACAGTATTAGTATGCCTTTAAAAAGTAAAACTGTAAGTACGAAGCTAAAGACATTATTGCATATGGATCAATTCTTAACATATTAACATTCCCAACATTTCCCGAAAATATTAAGTATCTCCCTCATAAGAGGTAATGGCATGTTACTTCTTCTTCATGCCAACCTCTTTAACCACCTCAATGTCACCACTAAAAATACAGGATCTCTGCCTTCTAAACTTTATTCTGCAAACACATTAATGTATACTAGTATTCAGAAGTACAGAAAGTATTCCAATAACAAAAAGACTAAGGATGTACAGAATACCAATTCAAGCAAAATTTCTGGGCAGCATCAATAGAACTTGGTGACTATAGTTCCCCCTTACTGCAGCTTTGTATTGCAGGATTATAGTTACCCATACTCAACCATGGTCAGAAAACAGGTGAGTACAGTATAATACATTATTCTAAGTGACAACGACCACATTCTTGTCACTTCTATTGCAGTATATCGTTGTGACTATTCTATCTTACTAGTTGTTAACCTTTTACTCTGCCTAATTAATAAATTAAACTTTACCACAGTACGTACATACAGGAAATAACATACACCTAGAGTTTGGTACTACCCAGTTTCAGGCATGCACTGGGGGTCTCTGGAAGGTATCCCACACAGAAAAGGGCAAACTACTGTATTATGACGTGGGCGATAAGGAAGTGGAGGAGTTAAAGGATAAACCCTAGGTTGCTAGAAACTGGGTATGTGACACACAGTTAAACTGATCAGAAAAGCAACAAGTTTTCTTTGTTGAGAGATGATGATAAGTTCAAGTTATAGAAATGCTGAGTTTGAGGTGCCTATAGCGCACCCAATTAAACTGTCTAGTTGACAAATAGTGACCTACCTCTCAAGAGAGAAATCGGGGCTGGAGAGTCATCCACTCAAAAAGTGGGACAGAGGACTCAGGGAGACGATAAGGAGTAAGAGAAGACCAGATCTTAAATACACTGGTATTAAATAGAGAGGCAGAGGAAAAGGACACACTAATATACTAATGAGGTACAGAAAAATAGGAGGGAAACCAGGAAAGCCTGTCAAAAGGGGAAAAGTATATCAAGGAGAATGTGATAAGAAACCAAACAGTTACCTTGCCAGATAAGAGAAGGACTGAGAAGTATCGTCCTGGATTTAGCAACACGGTTACTGTTGACCTTGGTGAGAAATTTCAGCAGGGGTGGTGAGGGTTAATTTCATAACTGAAACATACTATTGGGAGGAAGGGGAATAATAAAGGAAGTAATTAGCTAACATTTTTAAGGAATCAGCCTATGATGAGAAGCAAGCAGAAGACGGTCATAAAGAAAGTTTTATTAAAATGGAAGTATCTTGAGTATGTTTACAATTTGTTGGTAAGCAGGGAGATACTGATCAGGTGTGGTGGCTCATGCTTGTAATCCCAGCACTTTGGGAGGCCGAGGCGGGTGGGTCACCTGAGCCAGGAGTTTGGGACCAGTCTGTCCAAAATGGCGAAACCCCGTCTCCACTAAAAATACAAAAATTAGCCAGGTGTGGTGGCATATGCCTGTAATCCCAGCTACTCAGGAGGCTGAGGCAGGAGAATAGCTTGAATCCAGGAGGCGGAGGTTACAGTGAGCTGAGACTGTGCCATGGCACTCCAGCCTGGGCAAAAAGAGAGAAACTCCGTCTCACCAAAAAAAAAAAAAAAAAAAAAAGAGGGAGATACTAAAATGCAGAAGAGAAAGGAGATAAGCAACTAGCATGTGGGCTGTGAGAAACCAGGGGCCACTAGGATCCAGAGCAAAAGACAAATGATTAGCTTTAGACAGGAACAGGAACACCTCTTTAACTGAAAAAACAAGAAAGGATGGAATCGGTTGTAGGCTGGCTAGCAGCTGTGGTGGTAGGAAACCAAGGGTGCTCCTAAGTGTTGTGAAGGAGGAAGGACTGTACATTAAGTGTGAGGGTGAGACAGCAGTGTCTGAGAGATCGTAGAAAAGTAGGAAAAGGAAAATGACTCTGAACAGCAGTACGGACTCAGGGAAATGAGAGACTATTCACTGATATAACAAGTACCACAAATATTTTTTTCCAGCAGTGCTCAGAAGCCTCAATATAAACACTCCACTAAATCCATCCAAGGTTGAAATTTTGCCAGGCAAGTTTAACAGAAAGACAGTAAGATAAGAAAACTGAAGCTATAAGAAAACAATTGGTAGAAGTGATTGATGACAGTACTATGGGCAGCTGAACGGGGATAAAAATAAAATCGTTCTACTTTAAACATGCACTTCTACTCATGCTACGCTTTACTAAACAAAGTTGAAACTATTATTTCCAAGTTTCATTTAGCTATTTTTGACAGCCTTAGTGGGCTTATCTTTTTTACAAAGACACAAAAATGAAAATATACTATGGCAGTATTAAGCTACTTTCAATAATTTTTTTTTTTTTTTTTAAGAAAATCCTGTTAGGCTGGGCGCAGTAGCTCACGCCTGTAATCCCAGCACTTTGGGAAGCCAAGGTGGGCGGATCATGAGGTCAGGAGTTGAAGACTAGCCTGACCAACATGGTGAAACCCTGTCTCTACTAAAAATACAAAAATTAGTCAGACATGGTGGCACGTGCCTGTCATTCCAGCTACTTGGGAGGCTGAGGCAGAAGAATCCCTTGAACCTGGGAGGCAGAGGTTGCAGTGAGCCGAGACTGCGCCACTGCACTCCAGCCTGGGTGACAGAGCAGACTCCATCACAAAAAAAAAGAATATCCTGTTGCAGGATTCCTACTACAGACGTATTACGATAAAATATCACAGTATTAATTACCATGAAAATACCTATGACTACAGTTTACCTTTGAAATAAGAATATAAGGTAAAGAACAAATTCAAAGTAATCGAATAATCAGGCCAGATGCAGTGGCTCATGCCTGTGATCCCAGAACTTTGGAAAGCCAAGGCGGGCGGATCACTTGATTCGCCTGGTCAACATGGCGTAACCCTGTCTCTACTAAAAATGCAAATATTAGCCATGTGTGGTGGGGCACGCCTGTAATCCCAGCTGTTTGGAAGACTGAGTAAGGAGAATCAATTGCTTGCACTCAGGAGGAGGGGGTTGCAGTGAGCCAAGACGGCACCACCGCACTCCAGCCTGGACAACAGAGCAAGACTCTGTCTCCAAAAAAAAAAAAAAAAAAAACCCAAAGAAATCAGTAAAGAAAAAAATTATTTTTTTCTCAAATGGCATTAAATTACTCATAGTCCCCTCTGAAAATATCTATCCAACACATTCTCGTAATTTTCCCGACAGTAACTGGCTCATGGTTTCACTCTCTACTTCATTCCCTGCTTTCATGACCTAAACACTTGCAATGACTTTTCTAGGACTCTGACCTCAATTCCAATATCCATCTCATCTTCTCTATTCCAATACTGAACTGATCATTTCTTCGGGATCCTGAACTTCTGAAGTTCCTCTTTCTGATCATAAGTTTTTGCATTCTACTTCTCTCACTTTATTCCTGCTGAAACTGCTCTTAGCCTTCCTGAATACTACCAGCCCCTTAATCATTTCTCTCTCCCTAAATCCACCAATCCCTTGATTCCTTACTCAAACCCAAACCCAAGTAAGTCATTCCAAAAAAGCCTTGCTAGCTAGCAACCTTCACTTCCTCACCTACTTGCCTATCGTGTCAACTCAATTCTGGTTGAACCCCAGTATCTGTTTTCCCTGCTACTATTCTTAAGCTGTCAAAAAGTGGGGAAATAGTCATAAAATGGCATTAACTGTGATCACTATAAAGGTATGCTACACTCCACATACACATATACTTTTAAAATGTAAGTTTACTCCATGAGGTAAGGCACCCTGTTTTGCACACTGCTGTATCTCTAGTACTGTAGCCATTACACAGCACGCTGTAGGGCACTCAATCAAATCTGTAAAAATGAAAGTACTGCTATGTATCTCCGGTTGCATTCTTAGTTCTGTACTGTGAATCTCACAACCTTATTACTTTCTCCAAGTCTCAAATCCACTTTCCTCCTTCAGAAAAAAATGACCAAATCTCCCACTGAAAAAACCCAGGTCTTTCAATTTAACTCAATTACCCTTTATTTTTATTCCTCTTATCCATCATCTTCCCCAATGTGCTAAAAGGAAAATTTTATAACTAATTTTATAATTATTGTTTATTTTACTAAAGCCTACCATACAGCAATCACTCTAGTATTAACTCTAATACACACTCACATGTGACCTTTCCCTTGAGTTTCATTTTTCTTACCCTGTTTTGTTAGTCTTCCAATTTAAAAAAAAAAACCCACTGAGAATTATAATTAAGATACACATCAACTACCTATTTGTACTTTAAGTCTCATTTGACATCCTCACAGGAGAGCTATAAAATAAAAATCTGTCTGCTTTTGTAGAAAGTAAGCATATGTATTAATTTCTACAAAACTTTCTTTTCTTTTTTCTTTTTTTTTGAGATGGAGTCTCGCTCTGTCGTCCAGGCTGGAGTGCAGTGGCACAATGTGAGCTCACTGCAACCTCCCCCTCCCAGGTTCACGCCATTTTCCTGCCTCTGCCTTCGGAGTAGCTGGGACTACAGGTGCCCGCCAACACGCCCGACTAATCTTTTTTGTATTTTTAGTAGAGATGGGGTTTCACCATGTTAGTCAGGATAGTCTCAATCTCCTGACCTTGTCATCCGCCCACCTCAGCCTCCCAAAGTGCTGGGATTATAGGCGTGAGCCACCGCGTCCAGCCCATTTCTACAAAATTTTCAAAATGAACTTTCTTAAAATTTTAACAGTAGAATTAAATTTAGATTATTTCTTTCTGAGGTTTTTTATGAAGAGATATTATTTCTAAAAAGCTTTTAACAAACTTCTAATTATCTTTTAGTCATTTTTCCAAACTGTCCTTTGCAAACAATTATTTAACTTCTCCTAGTAAACTTACATTCTACAGCACTGACTTTATTCTACTGGACAGAGAATCTTTATGTCACTTGCATGTGACTAGGCACTAAAAGTAATATTTAAAGTAATTTTATACCAGGAAAGAGAGATTGAAGTACAAAAAAGAATAATAAAGTAATTTTAGACAACTAAACTTCGACCAAGGTATAACAAGTTCAAAAAGTAGAGTTCATGAACAGCCAATTAATAGGAATGTTGTAGAAGAGAACCCGAGATTAAATGGATTTGGTAAGAGAGGCTATTCAGTTACAGGACAAATTCAAACAGGTTAAAAAATTCTGGGAAGACAAATAAATTCCAAACGGTACTGCATAAACCATTCTACTACTTAATAGTTAGGAATGACATGGCCTTTCCTAATAAAGATATACGGGCAGGCCAAAGCAGCATGCCGAAAAGCAGAGCAAACAGGGCGGTGAACCCAGAATGTTTGTTTACTAAGCAGAGAGGGTCCTCAGTCATGCACTGTTATTTTGACAGCAGTGTCCACCATAAAGTCTTCTTCAACTCTAATACAAAGGATAATACAGATCATAATGTCAAATTACCTGTTTAGAAACTAGTTTTTGCAGCTCAGAAACTGCTCCTTTCCCGCTCCACACTTCAAAGCTGTTTCCCGCTTAGGATTAAAAATATATATCACTTAAGTAAATTACTTACACTACGAAATACAGAACAACAAATACTACAGTTTTGGTCTAAAATATGTTTAGAAAGATCAAAAGAAGGGAAAAAATATAATTTATCCATATTTTAAAGTTACCTGAATTCTTTTGGAGAACAGTGTGATATGCATAAATGCTTAAATCCTCCAAACTTCTAAAATCCTACCAAACAGCAAAGTGGTATCTACTTCGGAACAGTATAACAAAGATGGTTAGCCCTAATTATCCTTTAATAGTCTATACCAAAGTTTACTCCTCTGACAGATCGAGCTTCCTGTTACTCAAACTATTTAAGAACCTCGTATATCCGATGATTTTAAAATGTTTGCTCATTTAAAAGCTATTGTACTTCACAGTAAAATAACCTTGTCACTAAATAAATACTAGGTTTCCCTTCATTTCAAAAACTCTGTATTATATTGGTGTTTAGTGGCCCTTACCAGGAAGGTGCTAGGGAAAGAAACGAGCAGGTGCACCCGAGGCTCTGCAACACCCACTCCCGTAACCAGAGAACACCAGCAGGTGGAGTCTGGAAAGCGGTTATGGGGTGGGGGTGGTAGGGGCGCCCAGAAAGCCCGCTTCTTCCAGCGCCCAAACACGAACATTCACCCGTAAGACACAAGATACAGACCTCAACCCGACCAAAAAAATAAAATAAAATAAACCAGGCGAGTTCCTGGGGAGTGGGCTGAGGGATGCAAAGTTGGCGCGCCCAGCCTCCCTGGCGTGGCCTAATCCCCAAACGCCAGTTTCTGCAAATCAAGCAACGTTTCCCCCAGTCCCACTTGGCATTTAGTCTTCCCCGGTTCTAGGCCCAATTCTAACTAGATCTGCAGGAAAGGAGAAAAAAGGGGCAATAGTAACTACATTAACATTCCCAGGAACGCCTCCCCCGTCCCCTCGGCTCCCACAACACCCAGACGGCGGAAATCCTGCAGCTCAAAGCCCAACTGCAACTCTTCCCAGTCGCGTCGCTCCTCATCCGCCCTTCTGCACCCCAACTCTGGACACCGAGAGCTCCACAGAATAAAACAGGAGGGAACGCGGGGATGAACTATGGCCACCAAGGCCTGTTTCTCTGAGAACTCGACCCAGTTCCCCTGGCACCCAAACCAGAGCCCCGCTCCGCTTCCTCCGCCCGCAAGGGGCATTCCCGGAGCCACCGGGACGCGGGGCGGCCTACCCGGCAGGGCCAGCAAGAGGGGCGAGGAGCAAAGAAGGGAGTCCTCCAGTCACCAACGCGTCCCGAGGTGCTCACCCGGGGATTCCGGCGGTCGGTCCTGAGGGAGGGGGCGGACTGTCCGTCTCCGGCACAGGAAGCCCGGGACAGGAAGACCCGGGAGCCTAGCGAGGAGGCGTGGGCCGGTGGCCAGACCCAACAGGGCCAAGTGTCCCGGAGCCGTTACTCTCCCGCTCCTGGGGCGCGCCGCCCTCGGTTGCCAAGGGCTGGGGACGCGCAGGCATTACCTCTACATGCAGCAGCCTCTCCTGTCAAGGGCGGAGCGGCGGTCAGCCCCCACGACCCGCCACCGGCAGCGGTCAGCCCTTGGAGACCGCAGCAGAGAGGCCCACACGTTTCTTGGCTGCCTTGGCCCCAATGGCCGCCTTTTCGACCTCAGCTACGCAGCGCCAACCGCCGCAGCCACCGCCATCTTAGGACCTCATTGTGGTGGGAGAAGAGGGGCGGGGGGACTGCAGAGGGGGCAACACGCGGCGGAACATGCGCCGTCTCCTCGGCAACGGCCGCGCGGGGGCGAGAAGTCGCCCGGGCGGGAGCCGCGGTGCGATCTACACGCTAGACTGGAGTCATGTGACCCGCCGGAGTCTGTGGTGTAGCTTCTGGCTCTTTAAGTCGAAAACAGATTAAACGAACGAATCCGCCCCCCACGCCGAGGAACTACGTATCCCAGAATGCCACCTAGACACCCCACCCCACCGTGTTCTAAACGCCTGCCAACTACAGGTGCAGGACTACAGATCCCAGCATGCTGTGCGCTTCCGGCGCTGATCGCGTAACGTGGGGCCCTAGGCCTATGCGGAAGTGGATTGGTCCCTCAACCCGTGGAGAAAGAGCCGAGGCGCCGTGGCGTTTTTTCGTGGGGGTGTCAGCTCCGGCCGTGCGGAAAGAAGGAGCGAAGACCGGGATCGCTCTTCTGCTCCTTCCTCACCAACAACCCCGTCCCAAAGAGGTGGAAACAGAAGAACTCTTACGATGTAGTGCAGCCTCCTGATTTTACATATGAGGGCATTGATCCACGGAAGTTAAACAATTTGCCAAACGTCATATGTACTACTGAGTGGGAGAATCATACATATTGTTGATACTTAATGCCAGTTTTGGTTAATGTCCTTTTTCCTTAAAAGAGCCAGATGATTTTAATCCAAACTTAATTTCAGTAAATTTTCTCTGAATTATCTTTTTATTTATACTCTCCTGTTACAGCTCTATTAAGATTAGTAAATCGGCAGATCCTGTCTTTAAAAAACAGACAAAAATCAGTAAAGTGACAAGGCCTTCAGTGTGCCTGACTGGAAAGTTAAAACACGTTTCAGTTTTAGTTGAGCGCAAGGGCATTCCTCTAGTTTTACGCAGTTTGTAATTATAGGATAACTTTTTAAGCAAAATAAAGGTAAAAGGAAGAATTGCTTTCTGGGTTTCAACAATAAAAACAAATTGTTCCTAAAACAGGAGATCTGCATCTCGGTACACAATTCAGATAAAACTCTTCTAACCCACTGCAATTTGCTACCGTAGGTTCAGTCGTGAGTGCATTGATCGTTTGCACTGATACTCGTTTGTCAGACACTTTTTCCTCATATTCTGTGTGCGTATCGTTAAGTACTGAGGTCGCAAAAATATAGTCCCTGCCGTTGAAGAGCTCATTTTAGTTAAGGATGGGAAAGTGGAGTGTGATGTAAATAAATGTTGTGTTGTAAAAAAAAGTGCTGTGGCAGCTGAGAACACAGAGCAGCTAAACGCTCAGGTGTTTATTGTAGTCCGGAATGCCGTATCCTAATTCCACCACTCCAGGATCCTGGACAAGCGACATGCCTTTCTGAGCCTTAATTGCCCCATCTATGAAATGAGGCAGAAGGAATAATGCTGCCTACCCTGAAGGGATTTTTTTAAAAAAGTTCTTAGAGTTTATTTTACGCCGGGCACAATGTAAAGCACTTCAGTTGTGATTTTCTGAATCCTGACAGCTACCCTGAAGAGGCTGGTTCTGCATCTGACCCGTTTTAGCGATGAAAGTTTATATAAATCACACTTTTAGCAGCTACAAGTGGTAGAGCCCAGACTTAAAAGGAGGTCTGCCTGATTCCTTAAAGATTTTTTTAATTAAATAAAATGCATATGAAAACACTAGTGTATGTTGAGGCCCAAAATATTAGCCCTCATCGTTATTTTGTTTTATACATAGGTATTATTATTAAACGTATGTAGAAGCTGTTATCATTAAAGCAATTCTAATTCAAAAACATGAAATTATATTACCTAGTAGTCATTAGGTTTTCTGAATTTGTGAAGGCCCAGAATGTCAATACTATTGTTTGCTAGGAGGTAGGAGGAATCTGAGAAATATTTACGTTGAAATGTAGAAGCTGTTATCATTAAAAGAATTCCAATAAATTTGAAAGCATGAAACTATAATATCTACTAGTCATTATGTTTTCTGAGTGTATGAAGCCCCAGAATGTCAATACTATTGTTTGTTAGGAGGCAGGAGAAATTTGAGAAATATTTACATTGAAAAAGGTTCTCAAACTCAAATATGAGCATTCCTGATCTTTGTAGGAGAAGAAGGAAAGAAAAAAACCAGAAAACGATTAAATTATCCCTGGCTTTCAGAAATTTAACATCTATTTTTAGAAACAAACTTTATCAAAATGAGTCGATTTAGTATTAATAGAGTGTCACTATGCCAAACATATGATGTAGACGCTGACTGCTTTAGTAATTTAGATTTTTAAAATAGGGTTGTTCTGTCTCAGAGATAATGATAGCTCTAGGATTTATAGGTAAGATGAAATCAGGGGCAGCAGTCCACGGAAATGTAGATAGGAAACAGAATAATGGCCTCTAAGAGATAAACACTGAAACTGCATTTCAGTTTTCCACATTCAAGAGAACAACCTAACACATGTATTAAATATGCAGGGGGTGGAAGTTCCAAATCGCAGAATGATGTTCAAGGAAGTGGGATATGCTAAGAATACAGACCACACATCCAGAATAAGCAATGGACAACAAGCAGACTGGCTGAAGTAGAGGATTTACATATGGTAAGTGATGGGGAGGTGGGAGAAGGCAAGGTTTATTAGCAGGTTGGGGCCAAACTATAGAAAGTCAATTACTTATCTAAAGAGTCTGGGCTTTGTTCTTCAAGTAGTGTGAAACCATTTGAGACTTTGAAAGAGGGCAATGCTGTAATGAAATGGTTATTTGAAGACTTCAATCTAGTGACAATGTTTTGTAAAGACTAAGAAGAGAAGACAAGGAGAACAGGTGCCAACCTGTCATGAAGTAATGAAGGCTTGGCCTAAGGTAGTAGCAGGATGAATAAAGTAAGGGATTTAAATTTTTATTAACGTAAACTAAATCAGTTGTTAAGATGTGAAAATACTATTTCTGTTTCTTGATATGTGGTAGGACACTAACCAGGTGGTACTTACAAGATAACACAGCCGGGCACAGTGGCTCATGCCTGTAATCCCAGCACTTTGGGAGGCTGAGGTGGGCAGATCTTGAGGTCAGGAGCTTGAGACCAGCCTGACCAACATAGTGAAACCCCGCCTCTACTAAAAATACAAAAATTAGCCAGGCATGGTGGCATGTGACTGTAATCCCAGCTACTCAGGAGGCTGAGGCAGGAGAATTGCTTGAACCCAGGAGGCAAAGGTAGCAGTGAACCCGGATCATGCCATTGCACTCCAGCCTGAGCGAGAGTCTGTCTCAAAAAAAAAAAAAAAAAAAAAAAAACTTGGCACTATACTGTTTATCTCTTTAATCTGTAGGCTCCTTATCCGCAAATGGATTGTAAGCATGTGTGTGACAGAAACCGAACCTTTTGTACTTTTTATCCTTTGAAAAACAAGTTTTCTGCAATACCTAATTTTAACCTGCAGATGGTGATAGAACTTAAAGGAAAAATCTTCAGGGACAATACGCTACTTTATAACTGGATGTTATTTGTTTTTATTATGTGATTTTTTGATACACCCAAAAGAATATGTGATATACATGTAAACTCTATAGTACAATATTGACAACCGGGCGCGTTATACGCCTGAAATCTCAGCTACTTGGGAAGCTGAAGCTGGAAGATAACTTGAGGCCAGTCGCTCCAGACCAGCCTGAGGAACTTAAGGAGACTGTTTCTACATACATACATACATACATACATACATACATACATAAAGTATAATAATGAGCAAAATACTCAAGAACCCACAACCTAACCTTGAATAGAATTTAATCAAAATGTGTCCGGGCAAGGTGGTTCATGCCTGTAATCCCAGCACTTTGGGAGCCCGAGACAGTTGGATCATTTGAGGTCAGGAGTTTGAGAAAAGGCAACATGGTGAAACCCCGCCTCTACTACAACTACAAAAATTAGCCTGACATGGGGGTGCGAGCCTGTAATCCCAGGGAGGCTGAGCCAGGGCAATATCACTTGAGCCCGGGAGGCAGAGGTTGCAGTGAACGGAGATTGTGCCACTGCCCTCCAGCCTGGTGACAGAGCAAGACTCCATGTCAAAAAAAAAAAAAGAACTTAATCAAAATGTTTAAGGAGTACTCCCTGCCACATTTTCTTCAAACTGTTTGTTTTTCTTTGTAGGCATAAATACTATCCGGAATTCAATGTAATTCCTTCATTTTATTCATATGACTATGGATATCCCTAAATAATGTGTTTGATTTTGCTTGTTTTCAAGCTTTATATAGATGATATCATACTGAATATATTTTTGCTTGACTTGCTTTTTTCATTCATCATTGTGTTTCACCGATTCATCCATTTTAATGGGTATAAACCCTAAATTTATTAAAAGCAATACGTAAAATTAATTTTTGAATATTCCTTAAAAATATGACTTGGCTTTCTGGGTAACTTAATGGAAGAAGAGATTGGTCATGCCAAACAAAGGAGTCATTGGAGGCCTCTGACCTAGTTCTTACACCTTTTGGTTAAATTTTAGCTCTGTTAATTTCTCTATCTTTTAATTTAGCCCAGAGTTTCTTAACCTTGGTACTGGTGACAGTTTGGGCTGGGTGATTCTTGTTATGGGGTCGGTCCTGTGCATTCCAGGAGGTTTAGCAACATCCCTGGCCTCTACACACTGTATACCTAGAGCAAACCCCTGCCCATTGTAAAAACCAAAAATGCCTCCTGGCATTGATTGCCAAGCATCCTCTGGAGTTTGGGGAGGGAGATTTTTCTTCCGTAACTCTTTTGCTCAAAAACTTAAAAGATGATGTATATAATCTAATCAACCAGCCATTATATAATTATATCAACTAATTCTATCAAATCCACATGCATCAGTTATGTTTCAAGGCTCTTTTTGCCTTGCTCTGTTTCCCCTATATCTAATTACCAGAACATCTCTCATTACTGCCTAGTTTGGATTCTTTATTATTAGATTTAAAAATACATAATTACTGCTGTCGACATACAATATTAACGTTTATAACAGTCTAAACTGCCCCTTCCTTCATAACCAACTTATGTTCTTTTCTTTCAAAAATCACTCATTTAATAAATATAACCCTTGCGATTCTGACAGTTTCATCTATAGTTGCATTTCATCAGTTTTCACATGGCTTTACTTCTACAGAGTTGTGATTACTACATGATTCTTCCTGTCTTTTTCTTGTATGTATGTTTTTATACCATCTTCTCTATTCACTGAAAATGTGGTCAAAGCTGCAATCAGGTAGTAAAATCTTGAGTAAACTGCTTCCTTCCCAAGACACACCAAGTTGGAGAGGTTTAAACAAGAGATATGAGTAACAATTCTTAAAAACTACAAGGAAAATAATCTATATCTTTTTCCCTGTTTCCAACCAACCCTATACCAAAACCGTTAAACCAGAACTAGATAACTAGATATATGTTGGTAATTAAGTAGAAAAATTGGATAATTAGGTGAGGGAGTTCCAAAAATATGGAAATATGGGCTGATACAGATTTTGTTTCCCAATTCATAGGAAAAATGTTAGAAAGGCATGAACATTAAACCTCACCTTTTACTTTTAAAACGCTGTTAGTCAAAACTAAATGATATGAAATAAGGACTCACAATTGTCGTGGTTATAGGGTATAATCTGGAGTGACTTTATAAAAGATGGTTTCTGGGTCAAATAAGTTTTTATTCACAGAAATAAGGAGAGCTGCAGGTGACAACTAGATTTGCAATATGCATCCATACAGACTAGCAGAGGAGTATGCGGCATGATTGGGGTTGCAATGATCCACATTAAATTCATGGCATTATGTAGGAAAGCTACAGCTGTATATATTATAATTTTTTTTTTTTTTTTTTGAGATACAGTCTCGCTCTGTTGCCCAGGCTGCAGTCCAGTGGCACAATCTCAGCTCACTACAACCTCCACCTTCCGGGTTCAAGTGATTCTCCTGCCTTAGCCTCCCAAGTAGCTGAGATTACAGGCACGTGCCATGACACCTGGCTAATTTTTTGTATTTTTTAGCAGAGACAGAGTCTCACCGTGTTAGCCAGGATAGTCTCGATCTCCTGACCTTGTGATCCACCCACCTCGGCCTTATAATTTTATTTTACCATAAAAGGCTTCCACATTGTGATTCTCCTTCCATGAGAAAGATCCCAAAGTCAGGGAAGAACTAGCAAAACGTGTGAATTCAGATTAACCAGGTGAGAGAGAATGCCCTCTCTTTACCAGAAGAACTAAATTATCCCCAGGGCTAAAAACCAAGGAAGTTGGATGGCAGGCCGGTCTATCCAAGACTCTCCCCAGTCTAGATAAGGAAACAAGTAAAACCCTGACAGTGGGTGAAACACACTGGTATTGAGGAGAGGTTTGTGGGTTAAAACAGGGGCCTGGATGTGGGCCCAGGTGGTCAAGGACTGGCCTACAGTGTGCCTGTTTAAGGATTAACAATATATGCTTTAGAATAGTGCTTTATTAATATAGTCATGAACCATAAGACTAGCTTGTGCTTAGTCCAACAATATAAGAATCAGGCGGTGAGCTTGCTTGACTGACCACAGAGTGGAACAACCAATCGCGGGAAGTGTGTGGAGCCTCTAAGCGAGAAAGCTTGCTTATTGCTCAGCCTCCCGCTTGAGTCCCTGAACAAAGGTCTCGTGGGAAGGGAAGCGACCCCGGATCCGTTCCCCAGAAGGGAACTGCAGGAGGCTGCTTGTAAAAGAGGAGAAGTCCTCAGCGGTAGAGATAAGGAGGAAGTCTTCTATATCTCCCGCTCCTTCCCAGAGGCGGAGAGCTCTGCTGCTCTGCTGATGGTGCTTGGGAGTGGACCGCCCCTTTGATGCACAGGCCTGTGTCTGACGGGCTGTCTGCTTTCACGTCCTGTTCTGTTCTGTTAACCACTTAGTTGGACTCTGATGATTATCTGTAAGTTAAACATAGAGTATTAGCTTACATAGTGGAATAGTAAATAATATTAACTTGCTGATGACGCATGCTACCCCCTCTGCCACCTCTCCCCATGGTCACCTTATGATCAGCCCACCATCTGCCCACCTCAGCTGATAGGATCAAAGGAATTGTACTCAATAAATATCAGTGGAATCCAGAGCTCAGGTCCTTCGCAGTTTCCGGGTTGCGATGGACCCCTAGACCCACTTTTGTTAACCCTTGAACTTTGTGTCTTTATCTTTCTTCTCATTCCGTCGTCTCCATCGGGAAGGGGAGAACCCGCATGTGGTGTAGTGGGCTGGTTCTCCTACATCTTTGGTGCCCAACGTGGGCTTCTTGTACCCAGGTGAAGTTACGCTTGAGCGTAGTCATTGCGGAGACCAGTCTGTGGAGGGACTCCCGAGAACGTGTGGTCGGCCTTGCAGTAAGCCTGTGCACTCAGAGTATTCCAGGGACACCATGTGACAATCGGAAAGTAAGCACTCTGCTTACTTACACTTTGTCAAACTCCTCTAAAAGACGGGGAAAATAAAGGCTACCATAGAAAACTTGATTACTCTGTTTCAAACAGTAGAGCAGTATCTTGGTTTCCTGAACAAGGTCCCGTGGATTTAAAAGATTGGCAACAGGTTGGAATTGCCTTAAAACAAGTTCATAAGGAAGGAAAACTTATTCCTCTAACGGTCTGGTCAGACTGTGCTATCGTTAAAGCAGCCTTGGAACCGTTTCAAACGGAAAACGAGGTTTATCCTCCAGCAGAAAGAATTCCAGCGGAGGAAGGCGGTGCTGCTGCCAATATAAATACAAAGGAAAACGAAGGAGGAGAGGATAATGAAGAAGATTTTGTGGAAAGCACAGGCAAACCTAGAGATGACTTAATTTCTTTTGAGGAGCATGTGGGACCTCCAGCTGCTCCTAAAATAGAGAAGCTATTTATGCCAATATGTTTAAAACAAAGAAGGGCCTTGAGGAATCGTCAGCTCCTCATTGAGATCGTCTGGAATAGCCGCCTCCAATAAGGCAATGTAACCTGGAACCTTGAGGTTTGAATCTCAAATTTACCCTGTTTCACAAATGGATAAATTAGGGGCTCAGGAATCAAGAACACGTTTTGCAGCACCAGAACAGCAAAAGGCTGCGCTGCCACCTAATGTCAATGAATCACCATTACAAATGGTTATCGGCAGGCTAGGGCAGCTGGAGATTCCAATGCCCGGCAGTTGACAGTAGTTTTGCAACCCCCACAGCAGCAGGGTGGTGCCCATCAGGCGGTATGGGAACCATATTCTTTCAAACTGCTTACAGATCTCAAAGCAGCTGTTGGTCAGTATGGTCCCAATTCGCCTTTTGTCTGATGACTATTACACTCAGTGACTTAGGAGAAGCAATTGGCCCCGGACAATTGGGAGATTGTAGCAAAAGCCACTCTTTCGCCCTCCCAATTTCTTCAATTTAGAACTTGGTGAACCGATGAGGCTCAAAATCAAGATCGAAAAAACCGTGCTGCTAATCCTGTTGTTGCCATTTCACTTGAACAACTGTTGGGAGTTGGGGGCCAATGGGAAACTGTACAACAGCAACTACTGCTTCAGGATGATGCCTGTGAACAAATTCACAGTTGTTGCTTGAGGGCATGCAAAAAAATTCAGGACCCGGGAACTACTTAATTCCTCTTTTAATTCTATCAGACAAGGCTCAAAAGAACCATATCCCGATTTTATTGCTCGTCTTCAAGATGCAGCTCAGAAGGCTGTTACAGATGAAAGTGCCAGGAAGGTGATTGTAGAATTACTGGCTTATGAAAATCCCAACCCTGAATGGCCATCAGCTATTTGCCTTGTGAAAGGAAAGTTTCCGGTGGAAACTGATGTACCAATGAGTATATCAGGGCATGTGATGGAATTAGTGGAATCATGCATAAGTCTATGATAATGGCTCAAGCCATGGCAGGATTAAAGGTGGGAGGCCCAATGAAAAACTTTTCAGGCAATGTTATAACTGTGGTCAGTTTGGACATACAAAAAAGGAATGTAAGAGCAAATCAAACAATCTAGATCTAATCAAACAAAGGAGCCACCTGGCTTATGTCCCAGGTGCCAGAAGGGTAAACATTGGGCTAAACAGTGTCACTCCAAATTTGATAAAAATGGCCAACCGTTGCAGCCCCAATCGGGAAATGGGAAGAGGGGCCCGCCTCAGGCCCCGCTCCAAATGGGGGCATTCCCTCTCCAGCAGTTTGTCCCTCAGTCGGCACCAGTGCCTTTAATCCCTCCAGGGACACAAATACCTTTAGCCTAACCACCACAGTAACACAATTGATGTCAGCTACAACAGGGAACGCCGGTTTAGATTTATGTTGAACCAGAGCTGTGTCTCTACTTCCAGGGGAACCACCTCAAAAGGTGCTCACTGGAGTATTTGGACCTTTACCTGAGGTAACAGTTGGACTTGTTTTAGGGAGATCTAGTCTAAATTTAAAAGGAATTCAAATTCATACTGGAGTGATAGATTCAGATTTTGTGGGAGAAATTCAGTTGGTTATTAGTTCTAGTATTCTTTGGAGTGCAAACCCGGGAAATAGAATTGCTTACTTGTTATTACCTTATTTTCTAATTGTTGTTATTACCTAAGTAGGAGAAAGTACAGTAAAAAGAGAAAGTGGTTTCGGCAGCACTGATAGCAAAGGAAAAGCAACTTATTGGGTAAATCAAGTTTCTGAAAATAGACCTTTGTGCACAGTAACGATTCAGGGAAAACATTTTGAAGGACTTGTCGTTACAGGCGCTGATATTTCTATTATAGCCCTGGATCAGTGGCCAAAAACATGGCCCAAACAGAGAGCTTCTATGGCTTTAATTGGAATAGGCACGGCATCTGAGGTTTATCAGAGTGTTACAATTTTACACTGTTTAGGACCAGATGGACAGGAGGGCGCCATTCAACCTATGATTACTGCCATTCCCATTAATTTGTGAGGAAAAGATTTGTTACAACAGTGGGGTACAGAAATCACCATTCCCTCTATAATTTACAGTTCAGAGAGTCAAAGCATGATGACTAAGATGGGGTATACTCCTGGAAAAAGATTAGGAAAGAGTGAGGAAATAACTCAGCCAATTGAAGCTTCAGTTAAATTTGACCGAAAAGGAGTTGGGTATCCTTTTTAGGTGTGGCCACTGTTGAGCCTCCAAAGCCCATTGAAATGGAAAACTCAAAAACCTGGGTTGGTTGATCTGTGGCTGCTTCCTCAGCAAAACTGGAGGCATTACATTCACTAGCAAAAAGAGCAATTAGACAAAGACATATTGAACCTTCTTTCTCACCGTGGAATTCCCCAGTTTTTGTAATTCGGAAAAAATCCGATAGATGGTGCATGTTGACCAGCAGTTAATGCAGTCATTCACCCGATGGGGGCTCTCCAAGCAGGGTTGCCATCCCCGGCCATGATTCCAAGAGAATGGCCGATGGTAATAATTGATTTGAAACATGGTCTTTTCACTATTCCTTTGGATCCCCAGGACTTTGAAAAATTTGCATTTACAATACCTGCTATAAATAATAAGGAACCAGCTACTGGGTATCAGTGGAAAGTTTTACCCCAAGTAATGTTAAAGAGTCCTACAATTTGTCAAACTTTCGTTGAGAAGATCATTCAGCCTGTCCGGGATCAGTTTCCTCATTGTTACATTATTCATTATGTTGATGACATTTTATGTGCTGCTACAAACAGGGACAGACTTATCAAATGTTTTTCTATGTTACAAGAAATGGTGGGGCTTACAGGTCTTGCTATAGTGCCACATAAAATCCAAACTACCACACCCTATCATTACCTAGGAATGAAGGTGGAGGAGAGAACATTTATGCCTCAAAAGGTAGAAATTCAGCCGGGCGCGGTGGCTCAAGCCTGTAATCCCAGCACTTTGGGAGGCCGAGATGGGCGGATCACGAGGTCAGGAGATCAAGACCATCCTGGCTAACCTGGTGAAACCCCGTCTCTACTAAAAAATACAAAAAACTAGCCGGGCGAGGTGGCGGGCGCCTGTAGTCCCAGCTACTCGGGAGGCTGAGGCAGGAGAATGGCATAAACCCGGGAGGCGGAGCTTGCAGTGAGCTGAGATCCGGCCACTGCACTCCAGCCTGGGCGACAGAGCGAAACTCCATCTCAAAAAAAAAAAAAAAAAAGGTAGAAATTCGTAAGGAGTCCTTAAAAACTTTAAATGATTTTCAAAAATTATGAGAAGACATTAACTGGATAAGGCTAACCTTAGGAATCCCCACTTATGTGATGTCTAACTTGTTTGCTTTGCTGAGAGGGGATCCAAATTTACATAGCAAAAGAACTCTGAGGTCCTGCGACAACTGAAGAGTTAAGAATAATTCAGGAAACAATTCAAAGTGCTCAAGTCAGTAGAATAGATCCCAGTGTTCCATTACAGCTCTTGGTGTTCCTACTCTCCTACTCTCCAGGAGTGATTATTCAAGATGCTGACTTGGTTGAAGGGTCGTTTTTACCCCACAGTATGACTAGGACTTTTTCAATTTACTTAGATCAAACAGCTTTTTTTTTTTTTTTTTTTTTTAGCATTAGAAATATTTTATTTCCTTTTTTCTTTTTTTTTTTATTATACTTTAAGTTCTAGGGTACGTGTTGCATAACGTGCAGGTTTGTTACATTGACTGTATACTTGTGCCATGTTGGTGGTGCTGGCCCCATCAACTCGTCGCAGCACCATCAATTCGGTCATTTATATCAGGTATAACTCCCAATGGCAATCCCTCGCCCCCTCCCCCCCCTCCCCGGATGATAGGCCCCCCGGTGTTGTGATTTCCCCTTCCCGAGTGCCAAGGTGGATGCTCATCGTTCAGTTCGCCTGATGAGTGAGACCATCGGGTGTTTGGTTTTCGTCTTCTTGTGATAGTGTTGCTAAGAATGGATGGTTTCCAGCTGCATCCATGTCCCTACAAAGGATGCCAAGACTGCATCCTTTTTTATGGCCTGCATAATCATCCATGGTGTATATGTGCCACATTTTCTTAATCCGAGTCTGTCCACAGGATGGACATGTTTTGGGTGTGTCGATTCAGGAGCGCCGCTTTGCTATTGTGGAATCAGTGCTGCCAATACACCATGTGTGCACATGGTGTCGTTTATAGCAGCATGCTTATGAATCCTTTGGGGGTGATAATACCAGTAGTGGATGGGCTGGGTCATATGGTACAATGCTAGTTCTAGATCCTTGAGGAATCGCATACTGTTTTGCCATTCATGTTGAATAGGTTTACAATCCACCAACAGTGTAAAATGTGTTCCTATTTCTCCACATCCTCTCCAGCACCTGTAAACAGCTATTCTTATAGGCCAAGGCCCATTTTAAGGAATAGACTCACTGGCACGTGTCCAGATAAAATTGTAGTTCCTTTTTTAAACAAAGCACAGGTTCGACGAGCCTGACGAGCCTTTATAAATTCATCAGAATGGCAGTCAAATTTAGCTGATTTTGTTGGCCACATAGATAATCATTACCCTAAAACAAAAATTTTTCAGGTCCTAAAATTGACTTCCTGGATTTTACCTAAAATAACTAGCTCTGTCTCCTTGGAGTGAGCTGCAACTGTCTTTACTGATGGCTCTCAGAATGGAAAAGCAGCTTATACAGGACCAGAAGAAAAGGTTATTTAAACCCAGTTTCATTTTGCACAAAGAGCTGAGCTACCAGCAGTTATATCTGTATTGGAAGATTTTGATCAACCTGTTAATATTGTCTCTGACTGTGCCTATGTAGTTCAGGCGACAAAAATGGTAAAAACAGCTTTAATAAAATATATTTCTGGTGATCAGCTAAATGTTTTGTTTAGTTCATTTCAACAAGCAGTTAGAGTTCGAAATTTTCCTTTTTGTATTACACATATTCGAGCTCACACAAATTTACCAGGATCTTTAATCCAATTAAATAATCAAGCAGATTTATTAGTGACACCTGTTTTAACAGAGGCTCAAGAATTCCATTCCTTAACTCAGGTAAATGCTGCTGGATTAAAAAATAAACATTATTGACCTGGAAACAAGCTAAAAACATAGTGCAACATTGTCCACTATGCCAGGTGCTACAGCTGCCTACTCAAGAACCTGGAGTTAATCCTTGGGGACTTAAACCAAATGCTCTTTGGCAAATGGATGTGACTCATGTCCCATCATTCCGAAAACTTTCTCTTGTGCATGTTACTGTTGATACTTTTTCTCCGTTTATCTGGGCTACATGCCAAACTGGAGAAAGTACAGCTCATGTAAAATGACATTTATTATCTTGTTTTGCAGTCATGAGTGTGCCACAGAAAATGAAAACAGACAATGGACAAGGATATTGCAGTAAAACTTTTGAAAGTTTTGTTCAGCAATGGAAAATTGTACACACTACAGGAATACCCTATAACTGCCAAGGTCAGGCCATAGTAGAAAGGGCTATTCGGACTCTTAAGACACAATTAGAAAAACAAAAGGAAGGGGGAAGTAGTAAGGAGTATACCACACTCCATAGGCAGTTACAATTAGCCCTTTTGACTCTAAATTTTTTGAACATTTCCAGAGATCAGGTCTCCACAACAGCTGAACAACACTCTTCTGGACAGAAAGTTAATTTACATGAAGGAAAAACGATCTAGTGGAAGGATATCAGAACTAAAACTTGGGAATTAGGATAAATTATCACCTGGGGGAGGGGTTTTACTTGTGTTTCACCAGGACACAATCAAACACCCACTTAGATACCCAAGAGACATTTGAAATTCAACAGTGAACGCTACACTGACCGGACAGAAGAAAGGGAAGAATCGAAAGAGGAGGAAGACTGGTCCCTCCGACCTGTCCTTTCCGGAGCTGAGAAGGATGGCCAAGCTGAGTGTCTCAGAGAAACAACAGAAGATGGAGAAGACTGGCCAGGCTACACCACCGACATGAGGACAGATAAAGAAGCTGACTCAAATGGCAGAGGACAGCCTAAAGGAGAAACAACTGGCAATTACCCCGGGTAATATGATCTTGGCTGCTTTAATGGTAATTACCGTGGCGGTAAGTCTCCCTGCTGTCTGGGCTGAACAAAATTTTACATACTGGCTTATGTTCCACTTCCTCCTTTAATTAGGCCAGTTACTTGGATACATTCCCCTATTGAAGTTTATACAAATGATAGTATTTGGATGCCTGGGCCGGCTGATGATCGCTGTCCTGTACAGCCTGAGGAGGAGGGCATGTTGATGAATGTTAACAGTGAGGTATGAATACGCTCCAATTTGTTTAGGAATTGCTCCTGGATGTTTACCATCACAAATACAAAGGTGGATGATTTACGTACCTCCTTATAATCATTTCCAACCTAGTTATCACGTAGTGAGTGGAATATCTTTCCGACCTATCATGACTGCAAAACCTTATGGGGGTGGTTATTTTCGGTCAAATTTAAAAGTCAAAAATTACAAACCTAACGGATTGGCTTGTCCTAAAAGAAATCCAAAATGGTCAGAAAAACTAGAGATTCTTACTTGGGAGGGTTGTGTAGCAGATGGTGCAGTAGCTTTGCAAAATGATTCTTATGGAACAATTATAGATTGGGCCCCCAAAGGATCCTTTGCTAGAAATTGCACCGGACAAAATGCTGGGCGTGCTGAGGATTCCTTCATTATAGATCATAGAGAAACTCCCAATAATCCCCCCACTTTAGTTAGAAGATTGGAATCAGTATATCCATTTAAATGGGAAGGTAAAGGTACTGCTCCTCCCCGGGCAAAGATAATTAGTCCAGTCATGGGTCCAGAACATCCAGATTTGTGAAAGTTGCTTATGACGAATGAGAGTGTAGAAAGGGGAAGCATCATGGGGAACAAGAGGTAATAAGTCACTGTTTACCATGCTTCTTCAGTCTAATCAGTCTATTTCTCTTCAAAGTTGTCTTAAACCTCCTTACATGTTGTTGGAAAACTCATATTTTACCTGACTCTCAAAACATTACTTGTGACAATTGCCGTCTGTTTACTTGTATTGACTCTTCTTTTGATATGAGGAATAGCATTTTGCTGGTCCAAGCCCAAGGGGGCGTTTGGATTCCAGTTACTCTTAACAGGCCTTGGGAGGCTTCTCCCTCTATTCATGTAATAACTGGAGTTTTAAAAGGGATTCTTAATCGTACAATAAGATTTATTTTTACTTTAATTGCTGTGATTATGGGCTTGATTGCTGTCACCGCCACCACAGCTGCGGCAGGTGTTGCCTTGCATTCTTCCATTCAAACTGCTCATTATGTTAACGCTTGACAGAAAAAATCCACTAGATTATGGAATTCTCAGGAAAAAATTGATCAGGGATTGGCCAATCAAATTAATGATTTGAGGCAAACGGTCACCTGGGTAGAAGATCGTGTTATGAATTTAGAGCATCGTATGCAAATGCAATGTGATTGGAATACATCTGATTTTTGTATTACTCCTTATTTTTATAATGTTACTAAACATCAGTGGGAAAAGGTCCGACGCCACTTACAAGGAAGAGAAGATAATCTAACCCTGGATATAACTAACTTAAAAGAACAGATTTTTGCAGCATCGCAGGCTCACTTAAATGTGTTGCCTGGAGTGGAAATGTTTGCTGGAGCCACAGATGGGCTCTTGGAGTTCAGTTCTATCAAATGGATTAAAACTCTGGGAAGCTCTGCCATTGCTAATTTTGTTTTAATTTGTGTCTGCTTATGTTGTCTGTTTTATATGCAGATGCGGAAAGCGGCTCCTGAAGGAAAATCAAAACCACGAGCAAGTTATGATTGCGATGGCTATTTTAAATTTTTAAAAAGTGGGGGAAATGCGGGTCAAAACAGGGACTTGGATGCGGGCCAAGGCGGTCGAGGGCCGGCCTACAGTGTGCCTGTTTAAGGATTAACAATATATGCTTTAGAATAGTGCTTTATTAATATAGTCATGAACCATAAGACTAGCTTGTGCTTAGTCCAACAATGTAAGAATCAGGCGGTGAGCTTGCTTGACTGACCACAGAGTGGAACAACCAACCGCGGGAAGTGTGTGGAGCCTCTAAGCGAGAAAGCTTGCTTATTGCTCAGCCTCCCGCTTGAGTCCCTGAACAAAGGTCTCCTGGGAAGGGAAGCGACCCCGGATCCGTTCCCCAGAAGGGAACTGCAGGAGGCTGCTTGTAAAAGAGGAGAAGTCCTCAGCGGTAGAGATAAGGAGGAAGTCTTCTATATCTCCCGCTCCTTCCCAGAGGCAGAGAGCTCTGCTGCTCTGCTGCTCTGCTGATGGTGCTTGGGAGTGGACCGCCCCTTTGATGCACAGGCCTGTGTCTGACGGGCTGTCTGCTTTCACGTCCTGTTCTGTTCTGTTAACCACTTAGTTGGACTCTGATGATTATCTGTAAGTTAAACATAGAGTATTAGCTTACATAGTGGAATAGTAAATAATATTAACTTGCTGATGACGCACGCTACGCCCTCTGCCACCTCTCCCCATGGTCACCTTATGATCAGCCCACCATCTGCCCACCCTCAGCCTATAGGATCAAAGGAATTGTACTCAATAAATATCAGTGGAATCCAGAGCTCAGGGCCTTCGCAGTTTCCGGGTTGCGATGGACCCCTAGACCCACTTTTGTTAACTCTTGAACTTTGTGTCTTTGTCTTTATTTCTTTTCTCATTCCCTCGTCTCCACCAGGAAGGGGAGAACCCGCGTGTGGTATAGCGGGCTGGTTCCCCTGCAAGGTTGACCAAATGTCTTCTGTAAAAGACCAGATATTAAATATTTTCAGCATTGTATGCTATACCGTCTGTTGCAACTTCTCAGCTCTGCAGTTATAGAATGAAAGCAGCTACGGACAGTATATAAACAAATGGGCATGCCTATATTCCAATAAAACTATTTGTAGACACTGAAATTTAGATTTTATATAATTTTCACAGGTCACAAGATATTGATCTTTTTGTGAATTTTTTCAACTACTTTATTAAAATGGACCATGGGTCCAATTTAGACAGTGGGCGATACAATAGTTTGCTGACTTCTGATGTAGAGCACTAAACACTTAAGTTCGTAGATAATCAATGTGAGGTCGGAGGAGAAATTAGCAATGGAAGACAATGCAGTTTCTTTACTTTACAGGATGGTTATTTTATGAGTACTATTTTGAACTAATAGAAAGGGAGGGTATAAAGCCTGTGAAACTGAATATTTGTAGGTATTAGTTTGTACCATGTATTCATTCTTTCTTTCTTTCTCTCTCTCTCTCTCTCTCTCTCTCTTTCTTTTTTTTCTTGACAGACTCTCACTCTGTCACCAGGCTGGAGTGCAATGGCATAATCACGGCTCACTGCAACCTCTGCCTCCCAGGTTCAAGCGATTCTCCTCCCTCAGCCTCCCGAGTAGCTGGGACTACAGGTGTGCACCACCATGTCCAGCTAATTTTTGTATTTTTAGTAGAGACAGGATTTCACAATGTTGGCCAGGATGATCTCGATATCTTGATCTTGTGATCCATCCATCTCGGCCTCCCAAAGCCTTGGGATTACAGGCGCGAGCCACCATGCCCAGCCACTGTACCATATATTTTCTTACATACTGGATTTTGTTTTTCGCCATTCACACTAGAGGTAGGCATGCATTTCCTCCGAGGATTGTCACAGCCAGCAATACTAGAAACAACAGATGAAAAAGATTAAAATCAGAGCAGCTCCCACTCCTCACAATTTGCCTGGGTGGAAAGAGGATGAATTGGTGGGAAATCAAAAGAATGTGATGTTTTCCCTCACATTGCTGAAAAGGAAGAGGGGGAAGGTGCAGCAGCAATCTGTGTAGTCCCTGAGGCTGAGGTCCCAGTGACTAGAGCAAGAATAGACAGTTGTAGTGACATTATACCAACTTCACACCACCCATGCAACCCCCAGACTGGAGAGAGACTCAAAATTGTTTGATACGCTGAAATGAGTGGAGAATTAGATTTCCCTGAGCCCATGAAATGGAGCCTTGAAATTCAATTAGAAAACAGAGTGACAGTTATTTCACATGTAAATTGTCAGAATACACATACGCACTTTACTTACACAGTACAAGTGTCAGTTACCTGAATGCTCTAAAGCCTTGAAGTTGGTGGGGAAACCATGTTTCCATCACATCTACAGTGGGAAACCTAACCTCCCTTGCTGGCACCTTCCAGGATCTCTGGAGTTAATGTTTTTCTATTGTTTCCTGCTTGTACTGACTTACTGTGATTTCTCTCAAGACTAGCCTCTTTTGGCTGCTCTTTTTCTCCACTCCGCATCATTCCCAAAGCAACAGCAACTTTCCCTTTTCTCAAAATGCCACGGATACAAGGCATCTCTGCATAGTAGATTCTCACTGAAGATTCAGTGTTTAACCATGGAAGGCAGGGGAAGAGGAAGAGGAATTTAGCCTGCAGCAAACACCTTAAAACTGACTATTTACTATTGTGAATAGTGCCACAATAAACATACATGTGCATGTGTGTTTACAGCAGCATGATTTATAATCCTTTGGGTATAAACCCAGTAATGAGATGGCTGGGTCAAATGGTATTTCTAGTTCTAGATCCTTGATGTGGCACATATACACCATGGGATACTATGCAGCCATAAAAAAGAATGAGTTCATATCCTTTGTAGGGACATAGATGCAGCTGTAAACCATCATTCTCAGCAAACTATCGCAAGAACAGAAAACCAAACACCACATATTCTCACTCATAGGTGGGAACTGAACAATGAGAACACTTGGACACAGGAAGGGAAACATCACGCACCAGGGCTTGTTGCGGGGTGGGGGGAGCGGGGAGGGATAGCATTAGGAGACACACCTAATGTAAATGACGAGTTAATGGGTGCAGCACACCAACATGGCACATGTATGCATATGTAACAAGCCTGCATGTTGTGTCCGTGTACCCTAGAACATAAAGTATAATAACAACAACAAAAAAAAAACCTGACTATTTAAAGATCCTTGCTCTTTAAAGATCCTTGGCCATAGCCCAGAACTTCTCCCTGGCTGCCTCTTGCTCAGCTCCCTGGGATGTTGGTGCATTCCTTCCCCACATCCTCCTCCCCATTCTTACCTCATTCACTCCTTCCTTTTTCACCCCTTTCTTCTTGGGTTACCTATGGAAACTCCAAATTCTTCATTAATTCTTCACTAACAGAATAATTTTGCCCTCCTGGTTTCACTGCTGGCCTGTTTCAGCCAGGCCTATTATTAAACGCTGTTCTTCCTCTATGACTACACTAATGAGTACGACCTATTTCCTCACCGTGGAGTTCTAAGAAATTATTTCTTCTTTGAATGCTAAAATTAATTGCACAAGGCCCTGAACAATCCTGATTAGCAGATATTGTGAGAAGAGACATCTCCATTTCCCTGACATCCCCTCCTGTTATATTCAAGAGAAGAACAGGGCATGGCTAACTCAGTTCTTAGGGGCCAGTTTTCAGTCCAAACCCATAGTGCAGGGAGGAATGAGAGACCACATCCAGTTCTCTAGGAGGGTCCCATTTGTTGTTTGTTACATTCCCAACATTTTGTCATTTTTAAAAGCATTCTCATGTGGTCTGGGGCCATCCATCATTATCTTAGGCAGCAATAATTCGACTTCTGATCTGGTGAAAGCTTCTCATGGATTGTGTGTGTGTCTGTGTGTGTGCTGGATGAGAGAACTGTAGAGGATTGGGAAGATGCGGAGATAAAGATTCTGGTGATGTTACGCTCCAAGTTCAGGTTGCCCTCTGTAGCTTGGGCTTCCACTCTGCTTCTTTCTTCCACTCTTCACCTCTGGTTTATTTAGATCCCTGCACAGGCTGGAATTATGTTCTAAGGCTGAGAACCCCACAGCCTCTGTGTAAAGCTAACAAAGCCCATAGCAAATGGATAAGACCCTGCTTCTAGAACAGTCTACTTCAAGCCAAATCGTGGCATATAAGATGTTAAGCAAGTCGCTTGCTCTCTTTACGTCTCAGTCGCCTCACTGGGAAAATGGGAATTAAAAATAATAATATATGTCTCAAAGGGCTACTCTGGAGATTACATGAGTTAGTACGTAGGAAGTGTTCAGAGAGTACCTGGCTCGTGGTAAGTGATTTCTAAATGTTGACACTTACTTAAGTTTACAGAGAAGGCTCTGTGCTAAACCTTGGGACTACAAGGTTTCAGGATCCATTCCCACACTCAGATTTTAACCATTGATTTCAAAGCACCCACACCATGCCAGGTTGGCTGGCTCACGATGACTTTAGCCATAGGGACCGCCTGAGCTGCTTCTGGATACGGACACTGGGACTAGCTAGATCACCACATAAAAGAAGTCAGAGTATAGCTTGTTGATTGTTGACTTGAAGGAGAACTTCCAGGCCTTTTAAGTAGAGAAGTAATGTGGTCTTTTTTTGCATCAAGATAATGTTTTATACTCTGTAGGATATGGTCTGTATTGAGCAGAAACTGGAAGTAGATTGATCAACCAAGAGAAACCAGTAGATTATGCCAAGGTGATGAAGACATAAATTAAGGTGGCAGTGGCAATCGGGCTGATGGAGAGAGTTTAGTATTCAGAAGGTAGAATCAGCAGAACTTACTAACTGGAAATGTAGGATGAGGAGGAGGAATGTTCTCTGATAATCCCAAGATTTTGAAGTGGGTAGGAGTAAGTGGCGGTTTTGCTAACTCACTATGTTCTTTCAAAGGCAAGCCTTTCTTCCCAAGGGGAGGGAAGGGGAAGAGGAAGAGAAGAGACTATAATAAATTAAGTCTGAGCTAGCAGGCTATTGGACAAACACTTCCGGAGTTACAGAGAGAAGTAATAGCTGGAATGAAATATTTGGGAGTTGTTAAACACTAACATTCAATAAACCAAAAAGGAAAGAATACTCCATAAAGGAAAGATGGAAAACTTGGAGGATACCCAGAGAACTAAGAGAGATGGGTTTTATAAAAGCCTGTGGAGGAAGTTTTGAGGAAGAAGGAGCAGCCTGGGAATTCAGTGAGAAACTCCCATGAGGAGTCTTGTGGCGTCATTGTAAGCAGCTGCAATTGCAGTAAAGGGGTCAGAAGTCACTGGCTTTAATTGAGGAGTTCATGGAAAGACAGACCGTGGAATCAGTCAGTGTGGATTGCCTTCTTTAAAAAAATAAGCTTAGTAGAAATGGAGAGAAATAGGAAAGTTGCTAGAGGCAGGGGTAAGAGAGGTTTTAGTTTTCTAGGGTTTAATAAACTTGGACTTGTTCATAGAGTGAAAAGGGGAAACGACTGGGGAAGGAAAGGGTAAGGTCAAAAGTGAAAAAGAGGAAGGTAATCAACCTAGCTCTAGAGAAGAAATGAGGAGCTGGGGGTTAAAGCACAGGTGGAAGGATTACACTGCAATAGGTGGAATCAATACCACAGAAGCAACCGTCAAGCACCAAGGGCCTGGGGTTGGTGGATGTCTACCAACTCCTGGTCTCCTGACACCTGAGAGGAGAATTCTGATGTGGGACTCTCAGAGATTTCAGTAGGTTGGAACCTTAGTTGTCTATGAGTGTACCCCACTCATTAGATACTTTTTGGCTTTTCTCCCTGTTCCATCTCATTTGTTTATGCTCCCTGGAATCACCTCCCAAGTAAACTACTTGCATCCAAATCTTTGTCTCAGGCTCTGCTTTCAGGGAATCCCAATTTAAATAGTTGTTGAGTAAGAACATTATCCCAGACTTTGTGAATCCAGGTCACAAAAATATTTTTCTTATATTTTATCTACTTTCCAACTTTCTTGGTAGCAATTTTGTTCTGCTACAAGGTCTTCCATTACAGATTAAAGAAGTTTCTTTCACCTTTCTTTACTGAAATGTAGAACTCTTGTGCTGAAGCATGAATAAATTTGAGAATGTTAGTAAAATGATTTTAGGGGCATTTTATTGTCTGCATCAACATTCACTGCATCCACATTTCACAAATAGTTCTACATTATTAAGAATAATGTCATGAGTGTTTCCTTCGTTCTGTGAAGAATGAGGCAGCAGGCTGGGCATGGTGGCTTCCTCATCTAACATCGGAATTATCTTTATAAGATGAGTTATTGTCTTTGTGTGTACATTGCTGCCTCACTCTTTTTTTTGAAACAGGGTCTCACTCTGTTGCTCAGGCTGGAGTGCAATGGTGTGATCTTGGCTCACTGCAACCTCCACCTCCCAAATTCAAGTGACCCTCCTGCCTCAGCCTCCCAAGTAGTTGGGATTACAGGCACCCGCCACCACGGCTGGCTGTTTTTGTATTTTTAGTGGAGATGAGATTTCACCATGTTGGCCAGGCTGGTCTTGAACTCCTGACCTCCAGTGATGTGCTGGCCTTGGCCTCCCAAAGTGCTGGGATTACAGGTGTATGCCACCACACCCAGCCTGCTGCCTCCTTCTTTACAGAATGAATTAAACAGTCATGATGTAGTGTCAAGACAGAAGGAAATGAACATTTGTTGCATATTTTCTATCAGGCATTGTCATAAGCACTTCATGTAAGTTATCAAGTTTAATCAAGTTACCAATTTTGAATATTTACATTATATGCTACTACAAATAGGTGATATTATTATTCCATGCATAATAAATATTTCCGAGCTTCTATTGTGTGGTGTGCATATGCTGGGTGCTGTGGATATTGAAATAAGAAAAAACAAGCCCTGATCTCCCTGGAATGAAAAGAGAAGCTCCAGTACACAATACAGTGATGTGTGATATGAGAGAAGTAAATACATAGGAGAACATCTAGCCTTGGTGGATGGGCTAGGAGAAGGGCTGGTGGCTAAGACTTATTTCATTCAGAGAGGGTACATGGAAATGAGAATGGGCAAATAAAAAGGTAACAACTATATACATCACAGCAATGGAAAAGGGTACATGTAATATGGTTAATTCATTGGTGAAAGAGTCATTGGAGATGAAATCTTAGGCTTGCCGAGCATCTTTATTGAACCAGGCAATCTTCCATTAAACTGGACAGATCCCCTCCTTCCATTTCTCTTGAAATTTCCTAATTTTGTAGTACGAGAATGGCACATACTATGTAACTTTTCTTGCTCACAACAGATCCCCCAGCAGCCACACTGACAAGAATTTGTGGGCCACAGAGTAAAGCTGTGGCCTCAGTGTATGGGTGCCATATATCTAGGTGTACACTGAAATACAGATGGCTGGGCGTAGTGACTCACGCCTGTAATCCCAGCACTTTGGTAGGCCGAGGTGGGCAGATCATGACCATCCTGGCCAACATGGTGAAACCCCGTCTCTACTAAAAATACAAAAATTAGCTGAGTATGGTGGTGCGTGCCCGAGTCCCAGCTACTCGGGAGGCTGAGGAAAGAAAATTGCTGAAACCCAGGAGGTGGAGGTTTGCACTGCTGCACTCCACCGTGGCAACAGAGCGAGACTCTGTCTCAAAAAAAAAAAAAAAAAAAAAAAAAAAAAAAAAGAAAAAAAAAAGAAGGAGAAGAAGAAAGAAATACAGATGACTGGGTTAATTGGATTCTCCCTCTTAGGGATGTGAGATTTGTATGGAAAGACACAGAGGTCAAAATTCCACTGAAACTAAAACATTTTAAGGGCTGCATACTACAGAATAAATCCAAGAACACATCTTTGAGAGATTTTTGGAGCTGTCCTTATTATTCTGCCTTCCCTTGGCTTGTATCAGTCTGTCATTGATTCTATTACTTACTTCAGTCAGTATCCCTCCAACAAATCCAATTATTTTTGCTCTAGATGGCTGAAGTTCATTTCTTTAGATTATGAACAACAACAACAACAACAACAACAAATAAAACTAGCATGAGTGTATGACTCTCAAATGGGGCCTCAATATTTCAGAATCTGTGATTGCTGGAGTCAGACACACAATGTCTATTCTAAAAGTTCTAGAATTTTTCCACAATGTCTCTCTGAGGGGGAAGCAGGAAAACACATTTCAGTCTTAGAGGAATCATTTTGTGGTGTACTCTTGGTCATGCCTATGGGAGTCAGCCTTTGTTTTTGAGGGAGTTCTAGTTATTGGCAAAGTCATCCAAGTGCCAATACAAATTTTTAAATATACATTTTAAAGGTTTCATGTGCCAGATTATTGTCCCAAATGCACATGCAAAAAATAAGGTGTGCATGATGAACTAAATGTGGGCCAAATTAATCAGAAAGTGTGTGTAATTGTAGACAATGAATTTTTTTGTCTCTCGACCTAATGTACAGTTATTTCAAAGTGAAAGGAGGAAACTGTATCTCAGGGAATTATATTTAGATTGTCTTCCTTTTCTAAGAAATAAAACTGAGTTTAAAAAAAGACAAAAAATTATACAATTCAATGAGGCAAACTGTATTTTGTCAAATGTACACTATTTTATAAATTTATACGCTGATAGCATTCAGGAAGTTTAGATCAGAATAGCTTGCACACACTGAGGCCTTAATACTTCAGACCTTGTCATACAGTGATACGGAAATCACGCATTTTCCATATAGTTGACATACATTCATGAGAGATACAATATTTCCAGGTCTAAAAAACGAAGAGGCAACACTAACAGAGACAGGATTTACAGGCCATCAAGGACATGAAAAACGACAATACATTGCCAAAAATCCATAAAAAAAAACAAAAAAAAAAAAAAAAGCGACATACATATACATCATCACTGAGAAGTAGAACGAAAGTAGAATGAAAATCTTCCGTGTTCCTAAAGGCACGTTTTAAAATGTGGTTTTACTTAACACGAGCTCTTGTTTTCTTTTTTCCCCACATATTTTTATACAGTATAGCTAAATTTCTTCTTCATGTGTTACGGGTAAAAGATCTGTTTTCTATTACAATTCAACGTGTATTTGGTTGAAATTGTTTTTTTAATGACGTGTGACCTTCTGGGGAGATTCTTCTTTAATAGAAAAGATGCGATTATTCAGAAGCATAAAATAAATGCCAGTCCACAGTCCTTGCATACACACAGAAAGAAAAACAAACATATTCCTTAGCAAGAACACTTTTTATTTTTTGTGGCAGAAAAAAATAAGAAAACATCTTTTGCTCTTTTCCTGCTAGGGAACCTATTTAAAATTTGTTTGATAATCAGAGGGGAAAAAAATCCAAACACATAGGTGAGAAAGCTCGGAAAAGATGAGTAGTGAATAAGCATTTCATTTTTTCTTAACTAGTATGCAGGGGAGGACACAGGTTGTGTGGAACCTGAAGCTACACATTTGGGGGGGATCTGCCAAATGTCTATCAGTAGTACTTTTTACGTGCCTAATGTAGCAGGCCTAGAGGGAGAGCAGTCCAGATGTGAGCAAAAGAACAGAGGACTCTGGGAAGGAAGAAACAATGGTACAGTGAGAAAATTCCTTCTGTGGCATTCAGCTTTCCTGTCCAGGAGTCCCAGAGTTACAGGCAGAGTTCAATCGGAGAAGCGGAGTTTGTAGGATAATAATGGATTTGACTTAATACAACTGTGGGAGCTGGTTAAGTACTCTTTGAAAGGAAGCTGTCTCCATAGATGATGTTGGAGCTTGAAGTACGAACCGCAGTTAAGTGAGAGCACAGATGAAAGAAACAGAAGCAGGAGCTGGAATCTATGAGGACGGACTGAAACCTGTGTCAGTTCTTGTTGCCTCTGACCCTGGTTGATGTGGGTGTCCTGCAGAAGCCAGACCATTTGATATGTGCTAAAGGAGGCTCCAAATTATATCGATAGGGAAGTGAAACAGCTGGAGGCGTAGCCACTATCTTAAAGCCAAAGAGATACGTGACAGCATGAAGGAGCTACAAAGATGGCTGCCCACTTCCTTTCGGCCCGCCTACTGCTCCTAATGGAAAGCATCAGGCAAAAGGAATTCTGGGAAGTGTAGTTCGGCCTACCCAAGTTGACGCATTATAAAGCACCTCACATTTTCTTGGTTCCTTTTCTTCGTCTTTCTCTTTATCCACCTTTACCCTTATTTTTCTAATTCATATTGTCAGACTCTTTCCCAGAAAGTGTATGTGAAGGTGGAACTATTTCTTGAGCATCTGTTAATTTAAACTTTCTGCTAGTTACATCAACAATGGGAATATTTAAGTTAACTCACTAGTAAAATTGGTTTAGTTTTATTAATTTTAAAATGCTTCTCCATAGAAATTTCTGAGACCTATGTTATGTGCAAATAAATTTTCTAGTTTTTCAGGACTCTGCCTGAGATCACATTGAAACCAGCATTTTAGGAAGAATTTGATTACCTCCACCTGAGGAGGCTCTGCTAGTTGTGTGGAACGAATGCTGTTCTTAACAACCCCTTTCCTTGATACCTACAACACACTCCATTCTAAATAGTTTAATAAAAGGCACATTTAAAGTTTAAAATGTTATTGTAATCAGAGCATGGAGTTTTATAACTCCCATAAAAGGGTGCCTCCTGAACTGGGAGTCAAGTTTGGAAAAAATAACCACCAGAAATTTATGCTGGTAGAATACAGTCAAGGATACAAGATTAGTTGTATGAGTCTAGTTCCTCATTCAGCCTTAAGCAGACATGTTCCTCGCTGCAAGCTTGAGTGGACTGGAGGCGGGGAGATCTGGAATTAAATCTTCCCACGGGGACTGGGTCAAGTGGACAGGTGTTCAATCTGGCAGGCACAATACAGGGTCCAGAGGGTCTGGATGAAAATTGTACTGTAACTGATGTATTAATTGAAGAGTTCTCTGAATAAGGTCTTCCAAAAGGAGAAGAAAAAAAAATTGACAGTGTCCATTTAATCTGTTTGGGAGCCTCATCAGCCTGATCTTGATGGGCCTGTACCTGTCGTCCTATTTTATCATTCTTTTCTTGTACTTCTTTCAGCCAGTGATCTCAGGTCTCATTCTCATTTCATAGCTGTGGTGCAATTGTGCAAGGTCACAACTTTTTCTTTTCTTTCTTTCTTTCTTTTTTTTTTTTAGACAGGGTCTTGCTCTGTCACCCAGGTTGGAGTGCAGTGGCATGACCTTGGCTCACTGCAACCTCCGCCTCTTGAGTTCAAGTAATTCTCCTGCCTCAGTCTCCCGTGTAGCTGATACCACAGATGTCCGCCACCACACCTGGATAATTTTTGTATTTTTAGTAGAAACTAAAAATACATGGGGTTTTGCCATGTTGGCCAAGCTGGTCTCGAACTCCTGACCTCAGGTGATCTAACTGCTGCAGCCTCCCAAAGTGTTGGGATTACAGGCGTGAGCCACCGCACCAGGCCATAATTTTGACCTTTCTTGGTGATAGTTCTTCCACCATGTTATAGCAGTACATCCATGGAGTAATGTTACTCCAAGAAAATTTGGCTTTTGGAATTCCTCCACAAAATATTGGCCCTAGAGTAGTCCTTACTGCCTGATTAGCTTTTGCGAGTTTCTCCTGAGGCAATGATGCCAGCCCAGTTTCCGAAAGACAGCATAGTCTACCTTTAGTAGAGAAGAGCACAGATTCTCAGCGGGGTTGCCTTTGAGCCCAGCTACACCTCTTGATACCTGTGTGACCTCATGCAATTCACTTAAACCTCTGTGCCTCAGTTTCCTCATTTGTGAAATGGAGATCATTAACAGTACCTACTCATAGGGCTGTGTGGCTGAGTGAATTGATATAATTACCATTTTTATCACATTATGAGTATACCAAGTGTTAGCTGCTGTTAGTATTGTGTCCCCCCAGCGAGGAAATAAACACAAGGCTAAATCATTGCTTGAATGGGGAGAAAGCTAAAGGCATACAAGAAGGAAAGGTAAGTTTGTATTTCAAAATATGTCATTTTACCACAGAGGTAATTATCGAATTAGCCAAATAATCCCATATTTTTGCTTTTGAAATTTAACATTAGCAGCTTGAATTATCTACAATGATGAATGTATAATTTCCACTTCTGTGTGTGTGCAAATCACTTCAGCCTAACTGGCTTTTTCTTCTTCTTCTTCTTTCCAGTAAATCAACAGGATTACCTTTCCCTTAATAATCTTCCAAACGTCCACTTGAAGGACAGGAAGATGTTTAACGGGAAGACCAAACATCATCAGTGCTCAAGTCCAGTAGATAACAAAGAACAGAAAGAAAACAAAACTTTGGTATTTTACTGGAATCTGAGTGAATAAATAGGGACCACAGGACAAACGGCAAACAATTGCTTGAGTTACATCAGAGGGAAAGAAGAAATGAGAAACCCAGATTTCCAATATGAAACTGTTATACAATATGATTAATGGAGCTAACAGTTGCCTATTACACATTAGAAAATCTTCTAGAGGATTTTAAAACAAAAGGAACAACTTGTCCAGAGTGTAATTGATGCTACCAGTTAAATTTCACAATTTTGCACCTCAGGGAATACTTTTGTTTTTCTTAGAGAGCAAATAAACTGACCATGTCACCTTGGCAATTATTAACCTGCCTCGTTTTTCATAACTAGGAAAAATTTGGCTTATCTCTGTATTTTAGTTGAGATGACACATTAATTCATATATTTATGGGTAAAATGTTGTTATCCTTAATACAAAGCAAAGTTTCAGCTGGACTTTGGTTTTACTTAATCTTCAACAGAACATTATTGATGTTAAAGTACAAAAATTCTCTGAACATAATAGTAAGTTTGAAAATATATATATATCTTTATAAAGATATGTTATTGGATCTTTCACAAAAAGTCATACAAATGGGGAAAAAAGAAAAATATCAGAGTATTGGAATTTGTCCTTGAATCTCCTGTTTTAGTTTTCTTTCAGTTAAACCAATGTCCACATGTTTGTTTCTGGATTGAAGCCAGAATCAACATTGTCCCTATTTCTAATCAAATAATGGAGAAATAATTACACATTCTGAATGCAGTCAGAGGATCCTGGGAAGCAGAGTGTCTGGACGGAGACTGAGCTGGGTCTCTGACTCATTTCTGACTTTAGGCAAGTTATTTAATGTCTCTGCATTTTTGACATGCTTGTAATAATGCTAATTTATTTCACAGGTATGATAGTAACCAAAACTCAAGTAACAACCACTAGCTTTTGCAAGAAGTCAGGTTGACTATCAAGAAGCTTGCTTCGACAACTTGGAGAAGAGATTTAGAATTATGTATCTTTTCTATTTCCTTTACATTTTGAATGAATTGGATGGGACTTTGATGTCAATGATAGGTTTGCAGTTTCAGTATAAAAATTAAAAATAAAATGGACCATATGACAATTTTCACTTCAGAAGTAAAAGCTTCGGAAACATTTTCTTTATTGCCTTTCTTGGGGATCAAATATATTTAGCTTCGTAAGGCTTTCAGTGAGTATAGATTCTTAAGAAGAATGCAAAAGCAGTTATATTCCATTTTCAGAAAGAGGAAAAATTTGGAAGGAAATAGCTTAAAAGGAGACTCTCAGCTTGTGTTTATGGGTAAATTTTTAACTCACTGACTTAGGTTATGGTCCATTTGTGAATGCTAACTTCTTAAACATACTTCCTTCAATAACTTTTTCCTTCCTTACTGTTTCTTTTATGTGTCCTTTTATAATGTCTCTTTTAAAACATACCAATTTTGAAATGTCTACATTCTACTAATGTACTTCTGTTTTGTAATTGTTTTTAAAAATTACATATTATCTGTAGAACTTTTCATTTACAAATTTAATGTCTTCATCTTTAAATTTAATGCAGTGTAATTAATTAAATATCTTCATCTTTAAATTTAATGCAGTGTAATTAATTAAATATTTTTAAAAATGTAGTGGGGAAGGAATTAGAATTTATAGCATTAAAATAATTTATGTCAAATAATATAGTCCACTAAAGAACAGCCATTTGAGAACAATTTTAATTTTATAATAATTAAAAGTTTCAAAACTGCCTAATGCAAAAATATTATAAAAGAAATACAACTAATTGTGCAATAAATGAACAGAGTAATTTGATACAACTTTATCATAAGCCAGATGTGCAGAATAAATAGTGGTGTACTATCATGAATGATGGAGACCAGAGTTTTGAAGCAAGTTCCTTAATACTTAGCATTTCTTCAATATTACAGAGAATGTTGGCTAGAATTACAAATGAGGAAAATGGGAAATTTTAGAGAACTTAAGATATTCTCAGGAATTATTCTAAAGCTAATCAAAGGAATATAATGACTTTCTAAATATATATAATTACATTTTGAAATGCTTTATTGTTTATATGTTGCCAGACTAGGGGGTGCCTTTTTGTTTGATTATTGGATTATCTTAATGGCAATGAGATGAACATTTCTGGATATCAAGAAACAGAGGCCTGTCAAAAAAATTTCATTAGCCCTTTATTTTGTACTAAATCTAATGCTAAGCAACATTTATATACCTTATATAATTATATATAATATCTATAATATATACATAATTATTGTAATAATTTATGTACATACATACACATATATACAGTGTACGTAGGNATATAATTACATTTTGAAATGCTTTATTTTTTATATGTTGCCAGACTAGGGGTGCCTTTTGTTTGATTATTGGATTATCTTAATGGCAATGAGATGAACATTTCTGGATATCAAGAAACAGAGGCCTGTCAAAAAAATTTCATTAGCCCTTTATTTTGTACTAAATCTAATGCTAAGCAACATTTATATACCTTATATAATTATATATAATATCTATAATATATACATAATTATTGTAATAATTTATGTACATACATACACATATATACAGTGTACGTAGGTAAAATTATATGATATATAGGTGCGTCACCCAGAGCATTTTCTTTTATTTATTTATTTGTTTGTTTATTTTTTGAGACGGAGTCTTGCTTTGTTGCCCAAGCTGGAGTGCAGTGGCACAATCTTGGCTCACTGCAAGCTTCGCCTCCCGGGTTCACTCCATTCTCCTGCCTCAGCCTCCTGAGTAGCTGGGACTACAGGTGCCTGCCACCAAGCCCAGCTAATTTTCTTGTATTTTTAGTAGAGACAGGGTTTCACCGTGTTCACCAGGATGGTCTGGATCTCCTGACCTCGTGATCTGCCCGCCTCGGCCTCCCAAAGTGTTGGGATTACAGGCGTGAGCTACCGTGCCTGGCCACCCAGAGCATTTTCAAAACATACTTTCATTTATGCAACAGCCAGAATCAAACACTGGAATAAAAAAAATTTTTTTTTAAGCTGTAAGTGTTTTTTGTTGTTGTCGTTTGTTTGTTTTTTGAGATGGAGTCTCACTCTGTCACCTAGGCTGGAGTGCAGTGGTGTGATCTTGGCTCACTGCAACCTCTGCCTCCCAGGTTCAAGCGATTCTCATGCCTCAGCCAACAGAATAGCTGGGATTAAAGGTGTGTGCCACCACACTCGGCTAATTTCTTTGTATTTTTAGTAGAGACTGGGTTTCGCTATGTTGGCCATGCTGGTCTCAAACTCCTGACCCAAGTGATCTGCCTGCCTTGGCCTCCCAAAATGCTGGGATTACAGACATGAGCCATCACACCTGACTAAGCTCTAATTTTTTAAGCTAATTTATTCACTTCTGAAATAAAGTACTTGATCCCACAAATGCATAAGAAAACTCGAACCAAATAAAAAAAATTTTCAACAAATAGCATTAAAGCAAAGTCTAAAAGATACAGACATTTCATGACTTTTCATTTTTGACTCCTGAATATGAACTGGGAGTGGATTAAAATAATGAAGATTTATTTCCTATCACATAAAAAAAAAAAGGACATCATTTTTACTAATGATCCTTAGCAGTTTCATTTATCAAGGAAATACCCTAATCAGTAATTCATTAAATTCATTGGCTGTTTTCAGTCAGAAGAACAATTTGAGTTGGAGTCACAAATAAATAGTATTTATGTCATATTGTTACACTGATTTCCCAGACTAGTGTAAATATAGTTAGTGAAAGTCTCTTTTATTTCTTTAGGCAAACAATTTTCCCTCTCTGAGCCTCGTTTCCTCTAGTGTTGATGATATTTGACTGAATGATGTCACTTCCTTTAATTACGTTTTGTCTGCATGTTCTAGCCTCGGGGAATAAGGCTATTTCTAAAACCTCTTTATATGTTTTAAAAAATATTTTGTTTCCCATCTTTATTTTTTTTTGCTTCCTTATAATAAAATGTTTTGTTTCTTATTTTCTGTAACATGAAAATACTTTCTGATTTTATGTCTGTGACTATGCAGTTGATTGGTTATGTTTAAGAAATCTCCATTGCGTAAGGGTATTTATTGTTTTCCTTTTTGTTACTTGAGTTTCGTGATAAATTTTAAAATTACATAGTTAAAGACACTAGGGTACAAATTTAAAAAGCAACATAGCTATTATAATTTTGCTCAAAAAATATATTTACTGCCAACTGAAAACATGAGTCAAACTAAAACCTTATTATGAGATAGCTGTGGTAATTACCTTGGCCCACTGAGACAGCCAACTTTAAATATCTTAGGTATTATATTTTCAGTTATATATTTTCTTTTGGGATTTTATAAATCCAAATATCTTTTCTCAAACCAAAATAAGCTATCACATATCAACATGACATATTTGCAAATCACCAAAACTTTATGAAAAGCATAGTTCATTAAGAGTTCTTAGTTATTTTTGTTGTTGTTGGAAGGGTGAAGATGGAGGGAATCTGATAAAGACATCTTATAAATTCAACAGACACAAAATAATTTGATCTCCAATAAGCAACTGTGAAATTACAATAACAGATCTTGGGAAGTTCTGCAATCCTGATTTAGGTTTACAAGTTTTCTTCTCATCTATTCAATAGATATTTTGTTGAGTACCTGTGCTAGGTTCAGTTGTGCCCCCCAAACATATGTTCATTCCAACTTTTATTACCTGTGAATGTGATCTCACTTGCAAATAGGGTCTTTGTAGATGTAACTAAGTTAAGATGAGGTCACACTGGATTAGGGCAGATCCTAATCCAATGACTGATGTCCTTATATGAAGAGGGAAATTTAGACACAGAGACACACAGAGGAAAGACAGTCACGTGAAGATGGTATCGGAGAATGGAGTGATACTGCCACAAGTCAAAGGATGTCAAGAATTGCTGGCAACTACCAAATGCTAGAAGAGGCCAGAAAGGATTTTCTCCTATAGACTTTGAAGAAAGGGTGGCCCTGCTCTTCTTGATTTTGGACTTGTATCCTCCAGAGCTGTGAGATAATAACCTCCTCTTGCTTTAGGCCACTCAGTTTATGGTAGTTTGTTATGGCAGCCTCAAGAAACTAGTACAGTACCTAGCTATCCACCCAGCATTAGGGCAGTGTATATAATAGATGTAGCCCCTCGCCACTTGGCACTTACATTGTAGATGGTGGTTGGAGTGGGTAGACAATAAACACATATAATATTTCATTATATTTGGTGATAAGTGCTAAGGAGAAACTTAACCCATTGTAATAAAGATATGGAGTGTATGGGTGATGTTGTTTGCCTGTGTCTCCACCCAAATCTCATCTTGAATTGTAGTTCTCATAATCCCACATGTTGTGGGATGGACCCGGTGGAAGGTAACTGAATCATGGGGAAGCTACCCCCATGCTGCTGTTTTCGTGATAGTGAGTTCTCCCGAGATCTGATGGTTTTATAAGGGGCTTTTCCCCCTTTTGCTTGGCACTTCTCCTTCCTGCCATCATGTGAAGAAGGACATGTTTGCTTCCCCTTCCACCATGATTCTAAATTTCCTGCAGCCTCCCCAGTCATGGCAAACTGAGTCGATTAAACCTCTTTCCTTTATAAATTACCCAGTCTCAGGTAGTTCTTTACTGGGTAAACTGATAACATGAGAATGGACTAAGACAATGGGGACAGTTTTATTTTATATGTAGTAGTCAGGGAAGGTATCTCTGGGAAGGGAATACCTGAGCAAAGACCTGAAGGATGTCATGGAGCAAACCACAGAGATTTTCAGAAGCGCCTTCCAGGTAGAGAGAACAGCAAGAGCAATCGCCCTGAGAAGTCTGTGTATTTCAGGGTGTTTCAAAAATGCCAAAGAGGCGTATGTGGCCAGAGCAGGCAAAAATGATGGGAAAGGAGGTGTGTTGGGGAGATGAATGCTCACAGATTATGTAAAGCTTTGCTGTTGGATGACCAAATATCCCAGTTTGCCCAGAAAAGGCTCAGTATAGAATGTTGTCTCATCGTAATTCTAAAAAAATGTTCTGGGAGTCCAAGGCAGACGGATCACGAGGTCAGGAGATTGAGACCATTGTGGCTAACATGGTGAAACCCTGTCTCTTCTAAAAATACAAAAAAAAATTAGCCAGGCATGGTGGCTGGACCTGTAGTCCCAGCTACTTGGGAGGCTGAGGCAAGAGAATGGTGTGAATGCAGGAGGCAGAGCTTGCAGTGAGCCGAGATCGTGCCACTGCACTCCAGCCTGGGTGATCGAACGAGACTCCGTCTTAAAAAAAAAAAAAATTCTGGTTTGCAAAAATGGAATCTTCCAATGGTACCTTGGGCCAGACAGTAGCAATGGAGGTGGTAAGAAGTGATTGGCTGTCGTATAAATTTTGAACGTAGAGTCTTTTGTTAGGAAAGTTACTTTGCTTCACTATTTTAGCTTCCTTTAGTAAAAAGTAGACATAATTTCTCTTCTACAGGCATCATGAAGATTAGCTGATGGCAAAACCATGAGATTCCATGTGTTGATGATGTGTTAGAAATTTTGTAAATATATTTTAAATGGCACACATTAATGTATTAACATGGGAGGCAGCACTGATATAAAAACAGGTTGTTGCCAATTTGTTCTCTCTCTTATCAAGTAAGCCACAAACAGTGTATTTTGAACCTATTTTTTTTTTTTTTTTTTTGGCATTCATTGTAGTATAAACAGTTCTAATGATTTCAGGTGTGTTCTTCCTAGCTAACCAATATGCATTAATTTGAAACAATGGAATTGCCATTTTTCTAAGTCAGAAATGTTCAAACATCTGCCATTTCTTATAGTTCAACCTAATACAGTAAGAAAGGATTAACCAGGCAATAAGGAAAGAGGTTCAGGAGATCTGGGAGATATTCCCAGAGGATATGCCCAGAGGTTGAATGGTCCTGGGGAAATCGTAAGCATCCCTGTGCTTATTTTCTTATTTTCACTATGAGGCTAACGAAATAAAATAAAATGGCCAGTTAAAATTTGGCAGTGTTTTGGGGTGTTGTTGTTGTTGTTGCTGTTGTTTGAGATGGAATCTCGCTCTGTCACCCAGGCTGGAAAGCAGTGACACAATCTCAGCTCACTGCAACCTCTGCCTCCCAGGTTCAAGTGATTCTCATGCTTCAACCTCCCAAGTAGGTGGTATTACAGGCATGCACCACTACACCAGGCTAATTTTTGTATTTTTAGTAGCGATGGAGTTTTGTCATGTTGGCCAGGCTGGTCTTGAACTCCTGACCTCTGGTGATCCTCCCACTTCGTCCCCGCGAAGTGCTGAGATTACAGGCGTGAGCCACCGCACCCAGCCAAAGTTTGGCAGAGTGTTTAGTGACGTCCAAACACAAACACAATATGGTTGCAGATGAATATTCCTTATTTTTCCAATCCACATGTTAGACTTAGGGAAATAGCCCTTGGCCCCTTGATGGATCCTTCAATGTAAGTACTACTGCAGTCTTGCAGAGCTACATTCTACTTGAAGTGCTAGTAAGTAACATTACAGCCGTGCCGAGCTACATTCTACTTGAATGGCTAGCTCATCTTTATATAATGCCCCAGGCCATGCAGGCTGCTTGGCATCTTTGTGGAAATAGTGTAATTGTCCCAACAAGCCCGTTTGGCAATTACTCTGTGTCGTTATTAAAATATTATTCTCTTATTGTGAAGAAAAGATACTAAAGCATGCTGTAGGTCAGTCATTTTCTGGTGACAGGGATTAGAGGACTTGGAATCCATGCAATTTTTAAAACTTTACCTAATGATAGATAGAAAATATATGCTTGAAATAATCTTATTCTAGTTCATTGTTATTTTTTTCTAAGCCTTCTTTACAAATATATTTTCCTACTGTAATTCAGTTTAAATGGATGGTTTTTACTTCTTAGTAAAATTATTGACTGTTGATTTATAACTGATACAATCCTTTGTCGTATTCAACGCTGACATTGAAAAAAATTCAGCCACAATGAATAAGGAGCGTTCCCAAGAACTCCCAGATGAAAAAAGAAAAACAAAAGAAAACATGAAGCTACCCCCAGGATCAGAATGAAAATGTATTTGCTCCTAACATCAGATGTCTTTGGTTTAGAATATTTATTTCAACTTGAAATTTTCTTGATTTGTAGACATAATCTTGACATCAGCGAACACGAGATTTAGGACACTATTGCATTCCAAATGATGAGTCTTTAGTGCAGTCAATGTTTTTATCTTAAAGAAAATGATTTTATCTTTCATGACAATAATAAAGGTGACCTAGAAAAGTGTTCCTTAAATAATTCCAAGCTTATTATATTAATTAGCAAATATTAATTGATAGCAAACCTAATCATCTTTTCTTTTAATTTGTTCACTACTTCTGTTCCTTTGCAATCCTATTCTCACCCCATTTTATCTTTCATAAAATACACAGAGGCTGTCTCTTTTCACATTGGTAAACGTTTTAAATGTCACAAAGTTAATTTTCTCTATTTTTAATATAAGCAAATATTTTAATGTATCAAGTATATTTAAGAAGTTACATATAAAAATATCTACTATTTCTATCACTGGGCCTAAGGTAGGTACATAGTCAATATATGATTGAATTTTAAAGAAAAAATATTTACTAAAATAAAATAAAGAGTGAAATGTCAGAGTTCTTTTAAATTGTTGCTACAAATTATATCATATAGTTAAAAGNATATAAAATATCTACTATTTCTATCACTGGGCCTAAGGTAGGTACATAGTCAATATATGATTGAATTTTAAAGAAAAAATATTTACTAAAATAAAATAAAGAGTGAAATGTCAGAGTTCTTTTAAATTGTTGCTACAAATTATATCATATAGTTAAAAGGATAACTTTACTAGAAAATGGGTCTAGAGATACTTTTTTTTTCTTTTTTTGAGACGGAATCTTTCACTGTCACCTAGGCTGGAGTGCAGTGGCGGGATCTCGGCTCACTGCAACCTCCACCTCTTGGGTTCAAGCAAGTCTCCTGCCTCAGCCTCCCAAGTAGCTGGCATTACACACCTAGCTATTTTTTTGTATTTTTAGTAGAAACGGGATTTCACCATGTTGGCCAGGCTGGTATCAAACTCCTGACCTCGTGATCCACCCACCTTGGCCTCTTGAAGTGCTGGGATTACAGGCGTGAGCCACCACACCCGGCCCATCTTAGTTATTTTGTTCACAATGTTGGGTGAGAGGGTTAAGTCATGACTAATTGCTATCATATGAATTTCTGACCAGTGTTGTAATACAGAAGTTTGGTGTTTCTCTTCAGACCGTTGGATGTGGACAAAATAAAATGTAAAATATACCTCTCTTCATAAAGAAAACTTACATTGAAAGAAACAAGCAAAATAGTGTGCCTATACCTTTTATACCTCTCCCAGGTGCATGAAGGAGGCTTGCCAACTGGTGGGCTTCTTTGGAGAGTGATCAGTCAAGGAAACGTCTCCTTTGATGGAAATCCCCCAATATCAGTCTCTGAAGATCTTTTCTGTGAAGCTCTGCAGTTCCTCCAGTGAGGAATCCCATGTTCACTGGCCTGGAAAGTGGTAGTAAGAGTGTAGAGCCGGTTGCCTGACTGCAAGAGAAGTAGCCTGGGAAAGCCTCACCCTTTTTCAACAGTGCCTCTCCCCTCCCCTTCAGTGCTTCTACTGTCATGCCACCTGGAGCATCTCTGGGCAGTCTTAATATAAAGTAAATCTTCCATATTCTGAAAGAGTACGAGAAGCAGCATTCACCTGGCTGCTCAGGGTTTAGGTGAGGATCTGACTGTCAGCCCATTTGCCTCTACCTTCACTTCCAAGCTAGCAGTGCCTCCAATCCACAATGCCCCAGAGTGCTACAATGTGACTTCTCTCACTTCTCATGGTGTTCCTGTCTGCTGCTGCTTTGCCAATTCCCCTACTTCTCTTCTTTTCTCTCCTCTCCTCTCCTCTCCTCTCCTCTCCTCTCCTCTGCTTTTCTCTCATTTCTTTTCTGTCTAGACAGGGACTCACTCTGTCACTCAGGCTGAAGTGCATTGGCGCGATCTCAGCTCACTGCAACCTCCTGGGTTCAAGTGATTGTCCTGCTTCAGCCTCCCGAGTAGCTGGGACTACAGGCGCCCGCCACCGCGTCCGGCTGATTTTTGTATTTTTACTACAGACAGGGTTTCTCCATGTTGGCCAGGCTGGTCTCGAGCTCCTGACCTCAACTGATCTGCCCACCTCGACTTCCCAAAGTGTTGGGATTACAGGTGTGAGCCCCCGCACCAGGCCCTCCACATGCTTTTTATCATCTACCAGCTTGCTGACATTGCACACTAGCTGTTCTTTCCCTTTCTCTTTGACTTTGTCAACTCGCGTCTTTTACAGTTTTTCTTTACTCATTTTCTAGTGGGCTTTGTGAGAAGGAAAGAATTAAATTCATGTGTTCAATGCAACCAAAACTCCCCAAGTCCTTCTTAACTCTTACCTTCAGAAATACACTTCGCCCATGGTTTTCCCGTAAAAGAGGAAAGTACGTCAGAACAAACAGACTGCAGTTTAAAGCAAAGAAATTACATTTTTCCCTCTGAGAAGGATTTTGCGTCCCGAGGAATAATTCTGTAGAGGCAACAACAGTTATTGGGGTCACCACATGAGTTAAATGCTAGGGATACCAAAATTAGCAAGGTGTGATCTTTGCTTTCAAAAATCTTATTCTAGGCAGTGGCTCATGCCTATAATCCCAGCATTTTGGGAGGCCAAGGCAGGAGGATCCTTTGAGTCCAGGAGTTTGAGACCAGCCTGGGCAACATAGGGAAAAAAAGACGCAAGCTCCGTAAGCAGAGAGACCTGCATGCATACTTTGACTGAGCTCCTTCCTTGTTGTGTAACATTAGGTAACTGATTAAAATGCTCCTGTGCCTTTCCACAGCATAACACAAACAGCACAATAGGACCGCGAAAAGAACCAGAGTCCCTCCTCTGTTACTGTGATCGAACAGGTTCAATTCTAGTTAACACTGAGTGTCATTCTGTGTGGTGAGAGACTGGGAAAGTCTGGGAGAATTTCCTCAGCGACTCTAGGATTAGGGATGGCCTGCGGCTGCATCCGACTTTCTGGAGCTACTTACGTCTGAACTCTGGTCTCATGAAAAATTCAAGGTTGATACAATTATAAAATTCTTTTTGTTCTTGCAGTTTTTTCAAAGGGGGACATGGCAAAGATGTTCAGTTTCATCCTTGTTGTCTCCGCTCTGATAATGGGCAGGGAAAGTTCGGTAAGCTTATTGTGAAAACTATTGTTATATTTATAATGCCTGCTTTTATCTGAATTTTCTTTCATTTTGCATTAAACCTACAGTGACTTGTCATTGAAAAAACTAAGGGGGAAAAGCAAAGAGGCTGGTGGAAACACTGGACACATAGTAAAGCAGCACTTCAAAGAGCTTTACTTTTTTTTTTTTTTTTTTTTTTTTTGGGAGTCTGAAGCGGGTGGATCACAAGGTCAGGAGTTGGAGACCAGCCTGGCCAATATGGTGAAACACCGTCTCTACTTAAAAAAAAAAAAAATTTGCCTGGCATGATGGCATGCACCCGTAGTCGTAGCTACTCAGGAGGCTGAGGCAGGAGACTCTCTTGAACCCAGGAAGCGGAGATTGCAGTGAGCTGAGATCATGCCACTTCACTCTAGCCTGGGTGACAGAGTGAGACTCCATCTCCAAAAAAAAAAAAAAAAAAAAGGGGTTTTAAATTTTTTTAAAAAAAAAAATTACACAAAAAAAAAAAAATTTTAAAAAATTCACTGGAGTTATTCGGTTGGAATATTAGAAATCTGAAACTGTCAATAGTAATTAAAATTAACCTTGGGCTTTTCAATATTGAAAAGTATAAAACTAACCAGATTATTTGAAAGTAATTACATCGAGCTTGTGTTGTCCTTCATTTGTGAATAAAAAAGACAAAACATTCATTCAAAGTTCTTAGAGAAAGAAAACGCCTAGGTTTTAAATAAGCTTACTAAATATGTATATACAGTCTTATAAAAATTGGACATACTTGAGCTGTGATCTGTTCAGTTATTTTAAAATTGCATAGTGCACTATGTTTAACAATATCACAACTGATCCCCCACTATTGTGAAACAACACGGGACCCAGACACCATAAAATGTTCTTGCTGTTCAATTTTTAGCCTATGTGACTCAAGGTGCTAAGCAAATAACTCTCTCAGAGAGGATAAATCTGAGTGATAGGGAGAGAATAACAAGAGCAAGTAAGAAAGAATCCTAGAGAGGCCGGGCGGCGCCGTGGCTCACGCCTATAATCCCAGCACTTTGAGGCCAAGGTGAGTGGATCTCTTGAGACCAGGAGTTGGAGACCAGCCTGGGCAACAAAACGAAACTCCGTCTCTACTAAAAATACAAAAATGAGCCGGGTGTCATGGCACACAACCTGCATAATCCCAGCTACTTGTGAGGCTGAAGCACAAGAATCGCTTGAACCAGAGTGGCAGAGGTTGCAGTGAGCTGAGATTGCACCACTGCACTCCAGCCAGGGCAACAGAGCGAGACTCTGTCCAAAGAAAGAGAGAAAGAGAGAGAAGGAATCATCCTAGAAAAATGGCTGGAAGAGGTTCCGTGTCTTGGACCTAGGGATGGGAAGAAGGGAAAGAAAGAAAAGAAAGAAAAGTAAAGGGAAAGAAAGAAGGAAAGGAAGAAAGAAGGAAAGGAATGAAGGAAAGAAGGAAGGAAGGAGGGAAGGAAGGAAGGGGCAGCAAGGAAAGGGAGGGAGGAAGGAAAGAAGGAAAGAAAGAAGGAAGGAAGGGAGGGAGGGAGAGAGGGAAGGGGAAAGAAAGGAAAAGAACAAAAGGAAAGAAAGAAAAGAAGATAAAGAAATCATCCTAGAAAAAATGTCTGGGAGAGCTTCTGAGAAAGGAAAGGAAAGAGGAAGGGGTAGGGGAAGGGAGAAATCATCCTAGAAAAATGGCTGGGAGAGGTTCCATGACTTCGACCTAGAGATGGGAGGTAGGGCAGATATAATATATATACACACACACTACATATATATGTATATATACTACATATATACACCATATGTATATGTATACATATATAAATATAAATATATTATATATACATATATTTGATATAATATAATAAATATAATATCTAAATTTATATATAATATATAAATATGTTAT
>NW_016804209.1:2530054-2533816 GCF_001698545.2 Rhinopithecus bieti | reverse complement strand
TATAAATATGTTATATTATAAATATATTTTTATATACTATATGTATATATTATATATAAATATATATTTTAATGCATTTATACCAGAGGGCCATTCAAAAATCTCATTTATTATGGGGATTTACATGCCAACAGTACAATTAACTTCTGTAAAGCCCATTGCTGTTTAGAAAACACATAAGCAATGTCATGTAGAGATTGACAGCATGGTCCTTGAACTGAAGTTGAATCCCACCTCCAGTTACCCACTGAGCCCTTTCCTACCTCATGGAATTGTTATGAGGATCAGATGAGACAACTATAAAGCTCCCAGCATAGTGATTCTGATTATTTTATATTATTTGATCTTTTGAGTCCAGGAGTTTTGGCATAAGCCATAATTTCCAATTCTTCAAATAGCAGGTAGTATTAGAACTTTTCAAACCACTTTTTGTATGGAATAATATTCTGAAATGGGAATTGGAGACAAAATGGAATCACTGATTTATCCAAATGTTTAAAAAGCACTTGTTTTCCATGAATATGAGAGGCATACTCATCTCATCTCACCTGTTTCGCAGGCGCTCGAGGACTGTGCCCAGGAGCAGGTGCGGCTCAGAGCCCAGGTGCGCCTGCTTGAGACCCGGGTCAAACAGCAACAGGTCAAGATGAAGCAGCTTTTGCAGGAGAATGAAGTCCAGTTTCTTGATAAAGGGGAGGAGAATAGTGTCATTGATCTTGGAAGCAAGAGGCAGTATGCAGGTGAGAATGGACTTTTCTTAAGTGTTTCAATAACTTACATTACACACCCATATGCAGTGATGGTGCTAGTTATTTGTTTGCTTCAAGTTTTGCTAAAAAGCTTTTCCTATTTCAATAACAAGCAATATGAAGCATTATATCAATTTTAAAGGTCTTCTTTCACACACTACTTTTTTCTGTCTCTGCAGGGGCATTTAATGTGAACGCTAAATATCTGAGAATTTATATTATTTAATAAGAAATCAGGACAATAGATTGAATACTGATGTACATGGCCAGGCACGGTGGCTCACACCTGTAATCCCAGCACTTTGGGAGGCCTAGGTGGGAGGATTACAAGGTCAGCAAATCCAGACCAGCCTGGCCAATATGGTGAAACCCTGTCTCTACTAAAAATACAAAAATTAGCTGGGCATGGTGGTGGATGCCAGTAGTCCCAGCTACCTGGGAGGCTGAGGCAGGAGAATCACTTGAACCCGGGAGGCGGAGTTTGCAGTAAGCCAAGATCGAGCCACTGCACTACAGCCTGGGTGACACAGTGAGACTCCATCTCAAAAAAAAAAAAAAAAAAAATGTAGTGTACACACGGCAGATTACAACTGGGAATTTTTGCATTTGAGCTTTGTGTTTGTGTATCTTTCCTTGTTACATGTATGCAGTTTTTCCTTCTGAAATCCTAATGTGCATTAGGGTGGCAAATAAGGTAAAAAATAAAGGAGCAGAGAAAGGAAAAAGAACCAGAATTACTAAGGAAAATGAAACAGCAGTTTTTTAATAGGTATATTTAATGTTTTCATAATGTTCCTTTTGATGAGGTCAGTATTTCTCCCGAGAAACTAAATGATTTTAAACTGGCAACACATTACACACATTGCTGCCCATATCATTATTCTCTATGGAAATCTGTTCATTTGAATTCCTCTAGAAGTAAAAGGCATCTTTTAGAGTAAACAAACAATGATTGCCAGAAATAAAAACAATGCTACCAAAGCACTTTGTCCATATGTCTACTCAAGCACTACCATGCTACATTGTAATTTCTGGTTATGAGTCTATTGTGGTCAATTAACTGGGCACTTTGTAAGGTCTAAGATGATGTTTAATGTACTTTTATCTCCGTGTTGACTATTAGAGTGCATAGAACATAGTAGATCCTCATATTCATGAATGAAAGGAAGATAATACATAGGGAGAGGAATAGCAAGATAAGCAAATATAAATTGGGAAATCTATTTGACCGGAATTGAAAGACTGTAGAGGTCAAAGAGATGCCAATCTTATGGGAAATAGAAACATCTTTATTTTCTGCTTCTAAACATACAATTGTCGGATATAGGAGTTGTGAGAAACTTAGAGCCTATCCTTCAATAAAATACTTCAGGGCACCTGGCTAGCTCAGACCGCAGTGCATGAGGCTCTTAAAATGCTCCCTTTTTCTCTGGGCGCAGTGGCTCACGCCTGTAATCCCAGCACTTTGGGAGGCTGAGGCGGGCGGATCACGAGGTCAGGAGATCGAGACTATCCTGGCTAACACGGTGAAACCCTGTCTCTACTGAAAATACAAAAAAATTAGCCAAGCGTGGTGGCGGGTGCCTGTAGTCCCAGCTACTCGGGAGGCTGAGGCAGGAGAATGCTGTGAACCCGGGAGGTGGAGCTTGCAGTGAGCTGAGATCGCGCCACTGCACTCCAGCCTGGGCGACAGAGCGAGACTCCGTCTCAAAAAACAAACAAACAAACAACAAAAAAAATACTCCCTTTTTCTCTACCAACATCCTTATCTCCCTCTGCTCAGACTCTTCGCCCTGGGCTCCTGCTTCTCTGTTGACCAGCATCTTGATCCAACTGCCCTACCTCTGGCCCTTAGAGATCAGAAAGAGGCCAGAGTCACTGGTCTGCAGTAGTGGGGATGGCTATAGCATGAAGATGGCCTGTGCCTCTGGAGCCAAGAGGAACCAGGGATAGTTCGGGTAAAAATGGGCTTGGGAAGCAAACGGACTATCATTCAACGGATGAGCATACAGATTAAGGGATCCCAAAAGTACCTACAAAGCTGATCTCAAGGGCAAGGAACTGGTAGATGCAAGCGGAGCACCGTTATTCCAAATGTCAAACCAAGTCCAAGACTCAGGGTGTCTATTCGAACACATTCTGAGCAGGTTATTGACACGGACTCAAGGGCCAGTCATAGCAGGAGGCAGCTAATCAGGAGGCAGCTAATCAGATATTTATTCCCAGGCCTCTACAACCAGTCATAGGAAGACTGAGGCTTACATGCTGTGTTAGTCCGTTCTCATACTGCTATAACGAAATAACTGAGGCTGGGTCATTTACAAAGACAAGAGGTTTAATTGACTCCTGGTTCTGCAGGCTGTAAAAGAAACATAGCAGCATCTGCTTCTGGAGAGGCCTCAGGAAACTTACAAACACGGCAGAAGGCAAAGCAGGAGCAGGTACATCTCACGTGGTAGGAGCGGGAGAAAGAGAGACAGGGAGGAGGTGCCACACTTTTTCAAACAATCAGATCTCATGAGAACTCACTCACTGTACAGTACCAAGGGGGATGGTGCTAAACTTTTCATGAGAACTCCACCCCCATGAGCCAATCGCCTCCCACCACGCCTTACCTTCAACACTGGGAATTACAACTCCACATGAGATTTGGTGGGGACACACATCCAAATCATACCAAGAGCTGAAAATCCAGTCTTTGTGTTGACACTGCTGGGGAGCAGATTTGGGAAGCAAGGGGTCACCAAGGAATAACACAAGAAATCAGGTACTTGGAAATTACAGTGCCAAGGTCAGAAGGATTAACTGTACAAGCAGGAGTTAGAAGAGTCATATAGAGATGGTTCAGAAAAAGCATTATAATTATTATAAATATAAGACTGTTATAATAAGACAGATGATAGGAATTCTAGATGACTTTTTTTTATATAAAAGCCAAAAAAAATCAGAATTTCAGTAGATTAACAATATTCTTCATATATTAAGCATGAAGGAGAAAAGGGTGAATAAAATA
>NW_016804209.1:2461179-2527344 GCF_001698545.2 Rhinopithecus bieti | reverse complement strand
CTCCCATGAACAGAAAGCTCTTTAACCTTGTTTTCTTCTACCTATTCTACAGGGAGTTGAATGGGTCCGAACACTTTGAAAATCACCATTTTAAATATCAAGTTAATATCTTAAATTCTACATTTCTCAAACTTTCTGCTGTTACAGTTTAAGTCACATTTCCCGAAGCAGGCTTCTTAACTTGTTAGCTATAAGCAAGTTGAACTACTGGTGCTTTTTTGCTTTTTTAATGTTGATTTACTTGTTGGGGGTTTTGTTGTTGTGTTACTGTTTTTGTCAGTTGAAAGCTTTTCTTAAATTGTGTTTGGCATTTTCTTCTGGGGAGAAGGAAAATTGTAAAAACAAGACCAAAAAAATAACAAACTCGCAATTGGCATAAAATAATAACAAGCAGAAAATGTTGGCTGAAACCTCTATATTCACTGAGTTTTCCAGAGGCAAATGTTATAGCTAATCACTTCCATATTTGCCTGGAAAAGAGTTTGACCTTTGTGAGTCTTTAGGATTCAGCTCTTCGGTAGGAAATTAAATATAAGCAAAAAGCTTCTTTCCAAACAGGGCTAAAATCTGCTTACTTGAATAAAAGTGTTGTGCTATACACTTGACTACACGATGTAAACCTTATAACAACATTGAACTAATTTTAGGTCATCATTTTCTCATTGTTTTGCTTCTTGTTTAATCGCCAAAACAGGATCCTTTTTGTAATTTAGCATGTATTTGAACACTTGTGCTTCTGAATCTTGAAAATAAATCTATGAATAAAGTCTAAATCATTACAAAGGTAAACATCTCACCAAAGCAGTAGTATACGATCAGTCCCAGCCATGTGAAGGCTTTATAAAAGGACTAAGGATCTTTTTTCTTTTCTCTTCTGATTTCTATGGCCTATTCAACCTACTTAATGTGCAATATATTTTATCTGTAACAAAATGAGAGAGTTATAAATTTGGCAACTTCGTATCAAAACAATGAACATGAAAACGAACTTTAAAATATGCTACAAGAATGGAATTATCCAATCAGAAAAAGAATTTTTTTAAAGGAACTTAACAAAGCGACAGGGGTAAAAGTGTAAAGTTGATGATGTCATAACATTTTTATTCAAATGTTTGTAGATGGCTCTTCTTAAGACTATCTGTTTATAGTGGCCACTACTTCCGTCATCCTAAAACATAGTTTGCTATGCATCTAAACAATAGAGAGGTCTCTATTTGCCACGTTCTCTAAGTCTGTACAGATCAACCTAGGTGAGACCCAATGGGTATTAATTTACATCACCCTCAGGTGGCTTAAGAAACAGGTATCACCTTTTGCAGGGTGTGGTGGCTCACACCTGTAATCCTATCGCTTTGGGAGGCCGAGGTGGGCGGATTGCCTGACCTCAGGAGTTTGAGACCAGCCTGGCCAACATGGCAAAATCCCATTCCTACTAAAAGTACAAAAAAATTACCCAGGTGTGGAGGCACATGCCTGTAATGCCAGCTACTCAGGAGGCTGAGGCAGGAGAATTGCTCAAACCTGGGAAGCAGAGGTTGTAGTGAGCCGAAATTGCACCACTGCACTCCAGCCTGGGTGAAAGAGCAAGACTCTGTCTCAAAGAAGAAAAAAAAAAAAAAGAAACAGATATCACTTTTGGTGACAAAGGCGTAGCATGTTTGCTTCAGTGTTCAAAGAAATACCACAGCAAAAAAGAATTAAGGGATGAAACAAATAGCAGAAGCTTGCCGTTTTCAGCAAAACATCTAAGAGTGTACGGACTTTTAGAAACTTCAGTGAGCTAATAAAAAATCTCATGAGGCTAAGAGGTTATAAGATTTTGAGAAGATTACTATTTCGGGTTCATTTTCAGATGTCCAGCATGATTTCTCATGCTCTAAGTCAAGATAACCTGTAATAACTTAGTTGTTTGGTGTTAATATTTCTGCTTTCATTTTAGCTTCATGGGTGAGATACATTTTACTATTCTGTCTGATAAAACTGTAAGTTCCACCTAAATACACTGTTATTAACAGATTACACATAACTTGCTTTTAAAGTTGTTTTCTACAAAACTCAGAAATTAGAGACTAGGTCAGGTGTGGTAGCTCACACCTGTAATCCCAGCACTTTGGGAGTCTGTGGTGGGAGAAGAGGATTGCTTGAAGCCAGGAGTTCAAGACAAGCCTGGGCAATATAGAGACTCTCCCCATCTCTACAGAAAAAAAAAAAGAAGAAGAAAGAAACAAAAAACTAGATTCTTATTTCACTCCCTTTTTTTCCCTACATGATTATATCACAGATTCGGGTGGCAACTAATAGCTAAGAAAATAAAACTTTCCTAATATCCACTGGAAGATGTACAAGATGCAATTTTAAAATGCTGATTTCTATACCATGTGTTATCTGTCTCCAGTGATATTGAGTAGTCTCATTCAGAGGCTCTGCAAGGGGAAGAAAAGACACATAATGAATGTTACATTACCTTGTTTTAAAACAGATTGTTCAGAGATTTTCAATGATGGGTATAAGCTCAGTGGATTTTACAAAATCAAACCTCTCCAGAGCCCAGCAGAATTTTCTGTTTATTGCGACATGTCCGACGGAGGAGGATGGACTGTAATTCAGAGACGATCTGATGGCAGTGAGAACTTTAACAGGTGTGCTCATTACGACATAAGAATTTATTTGTAGCAGCAAATGTGAGATTTATAAGTCAAATATTTTGATCATATCCTGAAGTATATTAATGAGACAGAATTTCATTCTCTCTAAATAAGAATGCTGAAAATGAATTAACAAATCAAGAAAATATTGGAGGTGGTGGTAGCATGGGGTGGGTGGTGCTCACTTTGGTACCACAAGTGGAGTTTGCTAAAATCAGCTTCCACTTTACATTTTTTAGAGGATGGAATGACTATGAAAATGGCTTTGGAAATTTTGTCCAAAACATGGTGAATATTGGCTGGGCAATAAAATCTTCACTTCTTGACCACTCAAGGTAAGGTTTGAATGATGTCAAATTTATTTGGAATACAATAAAACAACACTACAATTTTTTTTTTTACCAAATTATAGGCAATGGAACTAATTCAATAATTGCTATGATTTACAGATGGTAGTGATAACTTTTGGGCAATAATCCCAAATGTAAAATGTGGCTGCCTAAGATTAGAAACAGAAAAAAAAAACTAGAATTAGGTTGGGGAATTGTTTTCTCATATATATGTATGAGAATTATCTGTATATATAGATATATATTTATAGATAGATAGTGATATATTCTATATAGATATATATATATCTATACTTTGTGAGAAGTAATACATGGCTGTTGATTTTAAGCCACTAGCTTAAATATATCAGATATATAGATATATATCACTATCTATCTATATAGAATATATAGATATTCTATATCTGAAAAGGATATAAAATGTCATAATTATTCTTTTTTGATGCCTTGAGTTCCTGAAGATTATATATACTGTATCAGTTATCTAATGTCACAATAATACTGTGTAACAATCCCCTTTCAAAGCTAGTGGCTTAAAATCAACAGCCATTTATTACTTCTCACAAATCTGCAGGTTGGCTGGGTGATTTTGCTGATCAGGGCTGGGCTCTGCTGATCATGGCTGGGCTTGCTTATGAATGTGAAATCAACTTCCTGATTGAAGTTGCTGCTCTAGGATGGAAGGATTCCACCGGGCTCCACAGGGTCTCTCATCTTCCAGCTGGCTAGCCTGGACTTGTTCTTGTAGCACAGGCAGGGTTCCAGAAAAAAGAATGGATGTATATAAGTCTCTTGAGATCTAGGCTCAGAACCGGCATGGAATCATTTTCTTCCATTGGTGAAAGCAAATCACAGGAGCAGTTCAGACTTATTTTAAAAGAAAATAAACAATAGGAGGAGTTATGAAGACATATTATGAGAGGGAGGTGAAAATTGGGGAATTGGCGCCATTTTCCAATAAAATACCATACTATATGAAATGTCCATGTTTCCACATACCTCTCATCTTTTATGTTGAAATTTTTTCAAAGATGCAACCAATTTGAAAGAAGTTTCAACCTACCTCCTGTATCCTACATTAACATTTTACTTTGCTTGTTTTATTATGTGTCTATCCATTTGCCCATTACTCAATCCATCCATCAATCCATCTTTTCTGTATATATATTTCAAAGTAAATAGCAGACATCTGGACAATTCTCCCTATATACTTTTAAATTCTTATCTTTAGAGTTTAATATTTGTCTAAAATATCATTGCTTTGATAACAAATTTTCCAAGCTTCAGTCTTCCATGTTCTTTTCTCCAATCCATTGTCTTCCCTACCTCGTTGTAGTCAGAGATTACCATCAGTTCCACTCAAATCTTATCCTGAATCCTTCATAAAAGGCAACTGTAATGCCCAAGAAAGCATGCCAAGTTACACTGCAATTGCATTAAAATAAAACAGCCGGGCATGGTGGCTCATACCTGTAATCCCAGCACTTTGGGAGGCCGAGGCAGGTGGATCCCATGAGGCCAGGAGTTTGAGACCAGCCTGGCCAATATAGTGAAACCCTGTCTCTACTAAAATACAAAATTAGCCAGGCATGGTGGCTCACCCCTATAATCCCAGCCACTTGGGAGGCTGAGGCAGGAGAATTGCTTGAACCCAAGAGGCAGAGGTTGCAGTGAGCCGAGATTGTGCCAACACACTCCAGCCTGCATGACAGAGCGAGACTCCATCTCAAATAATAATAATAATAATAATAATTAATTAATTAAAATAAAACAAGAGTTCATTTTTTCCACCCAAGTTCTGGAAAGCTATTGGTGTTTCTATATTTATAGTAGTAGGATTATGGTTATAAAGTTCTTTGAGACACTAGAATAATAAACATTAGACAGGATGAGTAATCCTAGAAACCTTATACTTTTTTTACATGTTCTTCTTATGATCAGTGCTCTCCAAATTTATATCAGGCTTCCTTTCCTTCAGCATATCTATTATTCTAGTTTTAAGTGTTTTATGCCAGATATATAAAATTTGCCATACCAACTTCTGTTTAATTTGCACGTTGATATTTGTCTGGTTTCTTATTGAAACTATGAAAACCCCAGAGCAGTAACCCTTGGCTCTTTCTAAATAGATGAAATTCAAACTTATTATTTTTCGAGTTATTATGATGTACATATTTGCCCAGAGGAACTTTGCCAACAAACCTGTTCCCATTCATATTTCAACTTGGTACTCAGGCTGGCTAATCTCATGGCAGTAAAAATGTATTTTTCAGTACCTAGGCCCACAATCATGTATCCCAATAACCCAGACAATAGGCAGTGCTTTTGTCTCCGCATTCTTTAATTATGAGAGCATTATGGCTAATGAATTACCTCTGGGAATGGCTTTATCCCCACTACATAAATCTTGACTAGAAGTAGTAGCCATAAAATTGATTTAGAAATGGTAAATGTAATTTGTTTACTTACTGAACACAGAGACATTTAAATGGTTAGCCAAAAAACTGAGACTTTACGTCTCTTCTATAATAGAGGTTTTTGTTTTGTTTTGTTTTGTTTTTTTGTTTTGTTTTTTGTTTTTTTTGAGACAGATTCTTGCTCTGTCGCCCAGGCTGGAGTGCCTTGGCTCACTGCAACCCCTGCCTCTTGGTTCAAGCAATTCTCATGCCTCAGCCTCCTGAGTAGCTGGGATTATAGGCGCACACCACCACACCCAGCTAATTTTTGTATTTTTAGTAGAGACGGTGGTCTCACCATGTTGGCCAGGCTGGTTTCAAACTCCTGGCTGCAAGTGATCTGCCTGCCTCAGCCTCCCAAAGTGCTGGAATTACAGGTATGAACCACCGCATCTGGCCTGTAACAGAGCATTTTTAAAGACAGTTGACTTAGCCTGCTTTGCTGCTCTTATACACTCTACAGTCTTGTCTCACGTGACCTTTACTACCTTGAGAGAGCTCCCTGGGGCAAGGAAATTGTGGTGCCAAATTAACAAGCCCAAGAGAGGCCCACATTCCCTCTTAAAGGGACTCCAGTCATGAGGAATCCAGCATTCCCTGCCCCACAGCCTTGCGTTTGTTTATAGGACTCCTTCAGGCTGTTCTCTTGTCTGTCCTCTTCTGCTGCTGGTGTGTGCACCCTTAAGCTTGAGGGGAGGCTAAAGAAAGGCTTTTTTTTTTTTTTTTTTTTGATGAAGTCCCGCTCTGTCGCCAGGCTGAAGTGCAGTGGCACAATCTTGGTTTACTGCAACCTCTGCCTCCCGGGTTCAAGCAATTCTCCTGCCTCAGCCTCCTGAGTAGCTGGGATTACAGGCATGCACCACCATGCCCAGCTAATTTTTGTATTTTTAGTAGAGACGGGGTTTCACCATGTTGGCCAGGATGGTCTCGATCCCCTGACCCTGTAATCCACCCACCTTGGGTGTGAATAGAGCTTGGATATGCAGCCTCGGATGTCCACAAGGGTATCCAAAGCTCCTTGCTCTAAGTGATGGAGATGGGGATGGGAAGACAGAAGAGGCCAACCATAGATGCGACCTAGGTGGTAGGACTATTCAGGGACTCTCTTTCCCAGTGCCTCCATGGTTCCCAGTGCCTCCGTGGTTCCCAGTGCCTCCGTGGCTCCCAGTGCCTCCGTGGTATCCCAGTGCCTCCGTGGTTCCCAGTGCCTCCGTGGTTCCCAGTGCCTCCGTGGTATCCCAGTGCCTCCATGGTTCCCAGTGCCTCCGTGGTTCCCAGTGCCTCCATGGTTCCCAGTGCCTCCGTGGTTCCCAGTGCCTCCATGGTCTGGCTTGAAACTTCAAGGAATGTGAGGCTCTAAATTCTAACCTGACCTCACAGGTCATTGTTACATCTTATTTATCAAAGTAGGAGGATGGAACACATATGATCTAATAATTTGATTGATAAACTTCAGTGCCCCTGACAAGAGATCTGTTTCTGAAAAAGGAAGTCTTTGTTATTTCCAAACAATGGAACAACAACAACAACAACAAAAAGATTACTTGAAGGTAGCAACTATTTTAAGCATTTTAAAAACGTAATGCTCTTTTGTCACCTAGAATTTTTACCATCATTAAAGTATATCTTTAATGTTTAGAGATTTGTTGTCATCATATATCATTCTTTAGCATATATAAAAGAGAATATATACGCAATACGTTGTATTCTTTTTTTTTTTTTTTCTGAGACGGAGTCTTGCTCTGTCGCCCAGGCTTGGAGTGCAGTGGAGCGATCTTGGCTCACTGCAAGCTCTACCTCCCGGGTTCACGCCATTCTCCTGCCTCAGCCTCCTGAGTAGCTGGGACTACAGGTGCCCACCACCATGCCCGGCTAATTTCTTTTTGTATTTTTGGTAGAGACGGGGTTTCACCATGTTACCCACGATGGTCTTGATCTCCTGACCTCATGATCCGCCTGCCTTGGCCTCCCAAAGTGCTGGGATTACAGGCGTGAGCCACAGCGCCCAGCCCCATTGTGTTCTTAAAATGCTTTTACACGTAGATATCACCTCTTCAGAAATACCTTTTTTCTCAGAGTCATTGATGTTAGTGTATTTTCCAGTAATTATCATCATCTCTGTCACTGAGAATATTGGTGGTACAGCATTTCTCAAGAATGTTTTCTTGTTGTCTCTGAAATTCTCCAATGACATCCACTCTGTAAACGTTGATGCTAGTCTCTTAATCTTATGAGCCATTATCAAAGGAAGGTTTTCAGATAACAATTAGGATTCGTATTTCTTCCTCAAATTATTCTTAAAGGGTTTGCTGGCTGATCTTTCATGCTATCAGGAAAATAACCAAGTTCGGGCATATGCAGGTAATGGCAACTACATTTTACAAACCTAGTGACTCAGCTACAAAAAAATTACACGATGTCATTAATAGTTGCCATTTACGTTCAAGATCAACATTCTTACTGAAGTCAAGAAAAAGAGGCCAAATGATTAAATGTAAAAATGTCAGTCCTTTCATTGTTAGATTGCTTTAAGTAATGACTTATTTTTTCTGTTGTTCATTATTAAGAGAATTGCACTAGCTTTTACCTCTGAGAGATCTAGTAGACATTTTAAAAATTTAATATCGTATCCATCATTTTTTTTACAATACATTACACGATAAAATGTTTATGTTATAAATACAATGGAGTCACTGTTTAATCTTTGAAAACCGGTTCTTGGCCAAAGGAAATGGTAAAAGTAAAATAGAGCTGTGAATTATTTTTAATCCGCCGTAGTCCGTGTCATGTCACGCATTTTAAAATTATAATTTCTTGTTTCGTTTTTAGAAGACTACACTTTAAAAATCGACCTTGCAGATTTTGAAAAAAATAGCCGTTATGCACAATATAAGAATTTCAAAGTTGGAGATGAAAAGGTACTACAATTTTCTAATAAGTAAAACCATAAATAAATGCTTAAAATGTGCAACAAAACCCTGGAGTCAGTGGAAATAAAAATACACAATAGAGTCTGTTCTTTCGCTTATGAAATAAACTTCATTTTAAAATGGTCAGAGAGGAACTCCACTGAGTTTAGAAATTGCTCTTTTTCTTTAGAATTTCTATGAGTTGAATATTGGGGAATATTCTGGAACAGCTGGAGATTCCCTTGCGGGGAGTTTTCATCCTGAGGTGCAGTGGTGGGCTAGTCACCAAAGAATGAAATTCAGCACGTGGGACAGAGATCATGACAACTATGACGGGAACTGCGCAGAAGAAGATCAGTCTGGCTGGTGGTTTAACAGGTTTGATGTCTTATGAGCATAGTCGTAATGGAGTTGATGAGATCTCACTGATGGGCATTAATTATCAATATAATATGTATGGTAATGTTGGTCTTTATTTATAATGTTAGTATTACTAAGTAATCATTAGAATTCTTCAGCAATGAAGTCGTTTTGAGGATTTGTTCATTGTGAACATTAGTAAAGTTTAAATGTCATAGAAATAAATTATTACTTTTACAAAGATCATTTGCAAACTGAATTATGGATGAGTTATAAATAGAAGGCCACAAATTCACACAAATAAAGAGAGAGCATCTATACATAAGGAGAATATTTGGCATCCCGATAACCAACTAGTTCTTCACCTGACGATATCACACAAAAGAGCCACTGTTATTGCTATAATGTTTCTGTAGAGTACTACTTTTCAATCACTATGGCTTTCATTAATTCATTGAATCCAAGCCTCTCCCAACACAGAAATTTCCTTAACAATAATCCTGAAACCTGATTCTACCCTCTGACTGAATACATTCATGTTACTTTAGCAGCAAATTCATTCCATTTTTGATTGTACATATTTGCTTCTTTTTTTACTGATACAAAATATTTTATATGTTTCTGGGGTACATGGGCTAATTTTTCAATTTTTGGTAGAGATGGGGTTTTGCCATGTTGCTCAGGCAGGTCTCGAACTCCTGGCCTCATGTGATCCTCCCACCTCGGCCTCCCAAAGTGTTGGGATTACAGGCGTGAGCCACTGCAACCGGCCCAATTCATAAGTTTTAAATTGCACGTCATTCTGAGCAGAGATTCACACCATTGGATTCATTCTGCACAGGAGGTGGGTCACCCCTTTGTCTGGCGTCTCCACACTGAAAGGCCTCTCTGCCCAAGACACTTAGTAGCAGTCTCAGTTATCAGATCCAGTGTTGCGGTTTCAGAGTGCTTGTGTTCGAATCATGTTTATTTGATTTAATAATAGTCCCAAAGCCCAAGAGCTGTAATGCTGACATATTGTTATATAATCATAATATTTTATTATTAGTTATTGTTAATCTCTTACTGTGCCTAATTTATAAATTAACTTTATCATAGGTATGTATATTACAGGAAAAAACAGAGAACTGCTATATATTTTTTTTTTCCTTACTACACCCGCAAGATTTTTCCCCCTAGCGTTCTGAAATTTTACAGTGACGTACACTGTTGCGGTCTTCTTTTCATTTACTACAGTGGGTACTCAGTGGTTCTTTTCAATCTATATCATGTCCTTCAGTTTAGTACATTTTATTTTCTTTAGCTGCTCATTAGTCACTTTGTAGCTGTTTCAGTTATCAGACTGAAAAAGCATAGTATCGATATATAGAATTTGGTATTATCCGTAGTTTCAGGCATCCGCTAGGGGTCTTGGAATGTATGCCCTACAGATAAGGGAGTACTACTGCGGTTGTAAAAACAGTCATTTTTTTTCTGTATTTTGCGTGTTTTAAAAAAATTTGAGTCCATTTAATATTTGATCATTTGTAAAGGCACTGGAGTATTTCCAGCAGTGTGAAGGAGAGAAACCAATTTCTCTCTCTTGCTTTTCAAATTGGAGGTGATGATAGTCTTTTCCCTAGTGGTTTTCTTGTTATTTTAAAAACCATCTTCTTCACCTGTTCCTACTCTTCCTTTCTTTCCCCCTTGTCCTTCTAAGTTACCATGACATAAAACTTACGTGTAATTCATGAAGTCATCTGCAGCGTCAACAATGTTTGATTTTGAAAAGAATTCCATATACAGAAATAATTACGAATAGTATCATGAGATCAGACCCATGTACTTTATCCAGCTGACTGGCTTCTAAGGCATCTGAATGAAAACTACCATACATATTAATGTGGGCAAAGGAATGATTTCCCTAACTTTAAAGATATGGGTTCAGGGAGAACAAAGAAAGGCAATTCATTGGCTGGAGCCACCTAAGGAGCCTGCGTTATCCTTGGAATCAAAAGAGTTGATCAGGCTGCGCAATTGGAAAATCAGTAGGCATTAAGGGAGAGAAAGTAGATTGTTCTAGAAACTTGGTGCTACTTTTACCATGCCTACTATTAGTGAGTTTGACTATCATCTCTTCTTCCTTTTTACTCTTGCTTTTTTTCTGTCCCATAGTTCTTCTAATTTACATGAAATGTTGGCACTTCATAAATACGACCCACCTATAAGACGTTCTTTTTCCATATAGCAAACTAATCACTGTGTGTTGATGTCTTGACTTTGTTAGCGTAGCGTTTCACATGAGCGTTCACAGCCACTTCTTCACCGAGGGAACCCCAATCATCCCCCAATCTAGTTTCAAATCCAGGCTGTTCTAAAAATTAAAGGATGCTGGAAAACTGGTCTCAGAATAGTGAAGGTTTCTTATGTTGATCACAGAGTTAGTTTCCCAATGGGGTTCAAATCATAGACCAAATATAAAAATACAGTTAGCAGATATCTCTAGATAGACAAATATATGCCAAAATGTATAGTCTGGGGACTCAATTTACAGTCTTTTCTTTTGTAACATTATTTTCCATGCTGTTTTAAAAACACAGTAGGCTTTGACATGTGCAGACTTAACATACATATTTTCAATTAATTACATCCATTTAAATTAGGAGGACTCTGAGAATGCTCAGTAGGAGTGGATCGTTAGGCTGATAAGTGATTCAAGCCAGCCACTCAGCCTTTATGGGTAGATTATGTGCTTTTTTGATTCAATAACTTGGGTTTTTCCATAGATGTTCAGAACTATCTCTTGTGAATGTTCTCCTTCTATCCTAATTCTGACATCTTTTCATTAATTGTATCAATAAAGAAGTATATGGTAATTAATTTCATAATAACACACATAAACTTATTGCATACTCTTATATGTAAATTATACATATCAAGGACAAAATTTACAGACTCCAAAGGAGGAAAGAAACATTTTTATATTGTCAATAACCTAACCAGCTTGTCTAGATTGGTGCAATATATGTAAAAAATTAACTCAGCAACTAGGAAAAAATGATTATTGGTTGATGGGCGGGAAAACTTTAAATGGTGGTTTAGGTTTTGTTTGCTTACCCTTGAGATTAAAATAATTGATACGCTAGCAATTTAAAGAAGAGGAGGGAGGGAGTTTGAATTACGAAAGCTAAGTCTTAGCAGCAGATGAACGAACATGTGAGTGCAAATTATCCAGGAAAGCCAGCAGTAGAGCACCTTGCCCATGCCTTACTTTGCTGACACTCACCTTAGCTCTTGCTAAGTATGAGATTAACACTGTTCTGAGTCAGGAGGTTGTAAGGCTGGAGGTTACAAGGATTGGTTTTTGTTGGCTTGTTTTAATTTTCATTTAAAGGCAATCAAAATTGAAATGCTTATTTTTCAATGCACTGTGAGTGGCCTGGATTGTATTTTCAGATTTGTTACGGCGGTAAAACTCAACAGTTTAAAATACCCATCTCTGAGGCCAGGCACGGTGGCTCACACCTGTTATCCCAGCATTTTGGAAGGCTGAGGCAGGAGGATTGCTTGAGCTCAGGAGTTCGAGACCAGTCGGGGCAACATAGAGAGACCCTGTCTCTATTATTTAAAAAAAATTAAAAAATAAAAAATAAAACGCCATCTCTATCTATTGTAGAAGTTTCTTAGCCTTTGGAAACTAGTAAATATTTACTTGTCTGAAAAATGGCAAAATTCGTAGTTCAAAAGTTTTGGGTATTTGCTAGCAAAATAAAAGAGTTTCTGAACAATATTTTTCCAGTCTGATTGTTGTTTTCTTTTTTTCCCTCTCCCCTCCTTCCACTAGGTGTCACTCTGCAAACCTGAATGGTTTATACTACAGCGGCCCCTACACGGCTAAAACAGACAATGGGATTGTCTGGTACACCTGGCATGGGTGGTGGTATTCTCTGAAATCTGTGGTTATGAAAATTAGGCCAAATGATTTTATTCCAAATGTCATTTAATTGTTGCTGTTGGGCTTTCATTTCTGCAATTCAGCTTTGTTTAAAGTGATTTGAAAAATACTCATTCTGAACATACCATGCGCAATCATGATTACTGTTGTAAGTACCGCTTTTCATTCTTCTCGCTTGCCTTTGTTACTTAATGTACTTTCAGTACAGCAGATATGCTATATTCACCAAATAAACGTAGATTGTATTAATATTTATTGAATCCGTGTGTGCAAAAGGCTCTGATACGGGCTTATGTCAGACAAAACACAAAAAGCGTAGATTGTATACCGTGACTTAGGATATATAAGCATAAATGCATAATAAATTATGAATGCAATTGGCAAAACACATGACAAAATGCAGCAAATAATGGATTGCCGAATCAGCTGCAGAGACCGTAAATATTATGAGTTGGGATTTGAACTCAGGTTTTGGATTACAGAGTGGAAACTTTTAAGCACAACCCGGGATCTTAATCACTACAAAACGCTACTTGTATTTTTAGGAAGTTTATGTAGGTTATATACTTCTCTCACAGGGCTCATTTTAATTCTTACGCCAATCCTGTGAGGTTATTATCTCCATTTAACAGAGCTGAGAATTAGTGGGTCTGAGTTTTTGTGACTGCTCAAAGTTACAAAGTAGGGGAACAAGGCCTCAAATTCAAGTCTTCTGGTGCGAAATCAAATGTTTTGCCACCATCCTATAGCTTCTTCTGTATAGAACTTGGATTGGTGCAGAGTAGGGAGAGAACATTTCAAATGAAAGTAAAAGATACTCCAAAAGGCCGGGCACGGTGGCTCACGCCTGTAATCCCAGCACTCGGGGAGGCTGAGGCAGGCGGATCACTTGAGGCCAGGAGTTTGAGACCAGCCTGGCCAACGTGATGAAATCCCGTTTCTACTAAAAATACAAAAATTTGCTGCGTGTACTGGTGTGAGCCTGTAATACCAGCTACTCGGGAGGCTGAGGCAGGAGAATGCTTGAACCTTGGAAGCAGAGGTTGTAGTGAGCTGAGATTGTGCCACTACACTCCAACCTGGCCAACAAAGTGAGACGTCATCTCAGGAAAAAAAAAAAAAAAGATACTCTAAAAAATATTTGTGTGCCAACTACGTGTCAAGCATAGAGAGTTCAAGTCCATACGGAGCTTAGTTTTTTGGTAAATACACTAATCATAGAATCACAAAATATACATAATTTTAAAAGTTGATACGTATGAAGTAAAGATATGTGCCTGGGAAATTTATACCAGGAGGATCTGACCTGGATTTGGGGTAGGAGATTAGAAAAGCTTCCCAGAACAACTGACTTTTTGAGCTGAGACCTTTTAACAAGGTGTACGTGGGAAGATATTGCAGACGGAGGGAATCACGTGTGTAAAGTACACAGAGCAGGAAAGTGCTTGGGAACAAAAGGTTAGACAGCCAATATAGTTAAGTTATCCTTAAATCCTTAAGCCAAGGATTCTGCCACTTAACAGCTATGTGACCTTGGGTAAGCAACTTGACTTCTTTGAGCCTTAGCTGTCTCATCTACAAGATAGCGATTACAATAGTACCTGCCTCATAGGGTTGCTTTGAGAATTATAAAAGTATAACACTTAGCATAATGCCTCACACAGAGTAAGCGTTCAATAAGAACTAGGTGTGATGATTTGTGAAGCAGGCATTAAGGGACAGTAACGATACAGATGCCTTTGAAATCATAGGCCACATAAGGATATTAAGATTAGTTGTACTTCATTCTCTAAATCAGTGTTTCCCACGCAGCACTTCTCAGATTTTAGTTTCGTACAAATCAACCGAAGATCTTGTTAAAATGTAACTCTAATTCCAGGATGGAGCCTAATATTTGGGTTTTCTAACAAGGTTCCAGATGATGCAGATACTGCTGGTCTAGAAATTACACTTTGAAAAGCAAAAAGCTAGAGAGCCATAGTTCTGTGAGACATTGGGAGTTTAGTACAGAAAAAAGAAAAGGGTTACTTGATCAAATAAATTTAGGAGATGACATACTCAACAGAATTCCACACGTTTCTTCTCTTGGGAATTTCGCAGTTCTCTAATTTCGTAACGTGCATTCTGAAGTTCCAAGAAGGACATACAGTTGTACCATTTTTATATCTAATTAAGAGTGTGCTCTGCTGCAAGGTGTACATCGCCTGTTTATGGAAGTCCAAGCAAATAAGGATTTATTCATCTTACGTAGTGAGAACTCAGGAGGTAAGCAGTTGCTGTCCTATGTTCAGGGCAGCATGGAGGCTGATGCTGCAATTCATTTAGCCCATCCTTCAAAATTGCAAATTATCTACTGCAGTTCCTGCTTTGAGTTCACGTTAAAAGCAGTAAGAAAAGCGAAGGGTCAACAGACTTCAGTTTCTGCTGCGTTGGTCAGAATTGTATCATATGTTCACTCCGTCTGGAAGTATGATCAGGAAAAAGAAGATTTACTTTTATGATCTCTATAGAATGTGCAGGCAAAGGAGAAATGTTTGCCAGTGTTCTTGATTGTTTTTCAGTGCTGTCTTGTGGGAACAGTGTTCCATAGAACACATGTTGGTAAGCTATAAATAATGGATCATCAGTGACAATTTTAAATATGGGCTTAATTGCTCAAGTAGTAGCCTGAGGAACTCACACAATTATGAGATCAAAAGAAGAAAAGCTTTTAAAGGAGGAAAAAAGAAAAAGATTCCACAGAGAAGTGGGAGGGGAGCTAAACAAATTACGTTGTCGAACCTCAGTATAATAGTTTTCAATGCAGAAGGAGTGATTTTAAAATTTAAAATGCCATAAAATAATGGAAGAGAAGTTCTAATGAAAGATCATTGGAGTTAGTGATAACGTTATTTGTGTTCTTTAAATCCATTTCAGTGGAATGGGAGGGAGCTCTAGGCCAGGAAATAAAAACTGTTAGAGAGAATAGATTGGGGCCTGGCGCAGTGGGTCCTCCACGCTGAATCCCAACAGCTTTGCAGGAAACGAAGGTGGCGGACACCTGAGGTCAGGAGTTGGAGACCAGCCTGGCCAATTGGTGAAACCCCATCCCACCTAAAAATACAAAAACTAGCTGGGCATCATGACGCTACCTGTATCCCCAGCTACTCGGGAGGCTGAGGCAAAAAATTGATTGAACTGGGAGGTGGAGTGATTGCAGGGAGCCAGACTGCGCCAACTAACACTCCAGCCTGGGCGACAGAGTGAGACCCTCCTCCAAAAAAAACAAAACAAAACCAAAAAAAACCAAAACAAAACAAAAAACAGACAGAATGTAGGATAGGTCATTTGAGGAGTTTGGATGTAAAATAGAGAATCTGGACTGATTTTTTCTGAATTAGGAAGACTCCAGCCTAAACTAAATGTCTCCAAAATTTCACCATTAGTGAGTTATTTATTAGGCTTTATCACTTTTTGAAATGCAAAATGTTTTTAATTTGTATCAGCTGATTCCACTTTAAGGTCAACAAACTTATGAGTGTTTTAAATGCTTTTTTTTGATAGAGCAAAGTGTAGAGGAAATGCAAGAAGCCTTGCATGAACAGAGAATCCACTGGATTACAAACTCTTTATTTCAGAGGCTGCATTCATCTTGTTGACAGTTTTATCTCCAACTCTCCGCACAGTGTCTGACACATGACAGGATCTCGAATGTTCTTTGACTGCCTGATTGAGGAAATAAGTAAAAAAAAAGAAACCACATGGCTAGGCGCGGTAGCTCATGCCTGTAATCCCAGTACTTTGGGAGGCCGAGGCAGGCAGATCACGAGGTCAGGAGATCAAGACCATCCTGGCTAACATGGTGAAACCCCGTTTCTACTAAAAATACAAAAAATTAGCCGGGCATGGTGGTGGTCGCCTGTGGTCCCAGCTACTTGGGAGGCTGAGGCAGGAGAATGGCGTGAACCCGGGAGGCGGAGCTTGCAGCGAGCTGAGATGGCACCACTGCACTCCAGCCTGGGTGACAGAGCAAGACTCTGTCTCAAAAAAAAAAGAAACAAACCGTAAAATGAATGTAAAGTGTATAGTCCATAGAAGACTGCTGCTTCATTTGATAGGACAGAATTTATGGCCACTGGTTATTTCTATGAATATCAAAATATTGGAACCTACAAAATCAATGTCTAAAAATAGCATCAAATTCAAGATCCCATGTACTTACTTTTTCTTTTTCTTTCCTCATTGCTAGTGAAGAATTTACAAGGGTCGGGCGCGGTGGCTCACGCCTGTAATCACAGCACTTTGGGAGGCCGAGGTGGCCTGATCACCTGAGGTCAAGAGTTCGAAACCAGCCTGGACAACATGGTGAAACCCCGTCTCTACTAAAAGTACAAAAATTAGCCGGGCGTGATGGCACACGCTTCTAATCCCAGCTGTTCAGGGGGCTGAGGCAGGAGACTCGCTTGAACATGGGAGGTGGAGGTTGCAGTGAGCCGAGATTGTGTCATTGCACTCCAGCCTGGGCGACAGAGCAGGACTCTATCTCAAAAAAAAAGAAGAAGAAGAAGAATTGACACATGAAAATATCCTATATAATCTTATGCATATAGCAAAGTTTTATCAGGTGTTTTATCAGGACTGTGAAAAGTAAGTTATGTCCTCATTGATACTTTAAAAAAGATATACATATCTCATATATACATGGAAAAAATCTGCATGTATATGTGATAGTGGTTACCTCAGGGCTTGGAGATGTAATGAAAGGACACTCCTTTTTATATTTCCTACCATTTAATGCTGTGAAATGTTTTGTCATTTGTGTATAGTACATGTTTAATAATAATACTTTTTATATAAGCAAAGTGAATAAAATAGGTTGTTGGTCCTGAAGAAACAAATCAAATGACATTAAGGATATGAGTCTATCAGGTATATTACACGTAGGTTTGACAATTTAGTTCATTTCAAAACAAAACAAAATCCTGAAGCTAAACTGCTGTCAAGCTGCGCTGTGAATATGGCAGTCACCAGTCACATGTGGCTCCTGCTTACTTGAAATAAGGCTAGTCCTTATTCAGATGAGCTGTAAGTATAAAATACACAATGGATTTTGAAGACATAGTATCCCAGAAAAAGAGAAAATACCTCCAAAAATAAGAATAATTTTAGGTTGATTACATTGTTAAATAATACTTTGGATGGATGAGGCTAAATAAAATATATTACTAAAACTAATTAGGCCTCTGTATTTGTACTTTTTAAAAGTCATTATTAGACATTTTAAAATTATATATATTGGCCAGACACAGTGGCTCACACCTGTAATCTCAACACTTTGGGAGGCCGAGGCGGCCAGATCACTTGAGGTCAGGAGCTTGAGACCAGCCTGGCCAACATGGTGAAACCCCGTCTGCACCAAAAACGCAAAAATTAGCCAGGTGTGGTGGCGCACACCTGTAACTCTGGAGCCTGAGGCACGAGAATTGCTTGAACCTGGGAGATGGAGGCTGCAGTGAGCTGAGATTGCACCGCTGCACACCAGCCTGAATGACAGGGCAAGACGGCCTCAAAAAAAAAAAAAGAGAGAGAGAAATTTTAAAATTACATATATTGCTCTCATTGCCAGCTTATCTTATATTTTTATTTGAACAGTAATGCTAAAGACTTTTCATCCAACCTTTATATGGTGTGCTTTCAATGTGCATAGATAGTATATGTTTGTTTACATGTGACTATTGAGTGAATTAATATTTTTAAAAAACTAGAGATACTTTTCTTTTTTAAAAAATACATCCAGGCTGGACACAGCGGCTCACACCCGTAATCCCAGCATTTTGGGAGGCCGACGCAGGCAGATCACCTGAGGTCAGAAGTTCGAAACCAGCCTGGTCAACATGGTAAAATCCTGTCTCTATTAAAAATACATAAATTAGCTGGGCGTGGCGGCGGGTGCCTATAATCCCAGCTGCTTGGGAGGCTGAGGCAGGAGAATCACTTGCATCTGGAAGGTGGAGGTTGCAGTGAGCTGAGCCGCCATTGCACTCCAGCCTGGGCGACAGGAGTGAAACTCCATTTCAAAAAAAGAAAAAAGAAAAGAATCCGGTCCAACAGTTAAAAAATAAAAAATAAACCATTTATCAAATACAATGCTAAGTGTTGCAAATACAGCATACATAAACATGGTTTGCCTTTGAAGAACTTACACCCTATAGGGGAGATGTTTCCTTTTTAAAATGCCATTTATAGAGCAATACTGAGCTATTGTAAGCCCCAAATGTCACTGCAAACAGGGACTGCTATTGTAAAATCATGTCAAAATAGATTTACCCGGCTTATCAGAAAAAGGCTAAATATTCTTTCGTCTTTAATTCATTCTCTTGTAAGGGGTTCCAAAGAGATTTTTTTTCAACTTTTATTTTAGCTTCTGGAGGTACATGTGCAGGTTTGTTACATGAGTAAATTGCATGTCACTGAGGGTGGTGTATGAATGATCCCACTGCCCAAGTAGTGAGAAGAGTACCTAATAGGTAGTTTTCCAACCTTCCCTCCTCTAGTAGTATGCACCGTCTATCGTTGCCATCTTTATGTCCATATGTATTCAATGTGTGTAGCTCCCACTTATAAGTGAGGATATGTGGTGTTTGGTTTTCTGTTCCTGCTTAAATTTGCTTAGGACAATGGCCTTCAGCTGCATCCACATTGCTGCAAATGACAAAATTTCATTCCTTTTTATGGCTGTGTAGTATTCCACGGTGTACATGCACCAATTTTCTTTATCCCGTTTATCATTGATGGTCATCCAGGTGGGTTCCATATCTTTGCTATTGTGAACAGTGCTGTGATGAATATATGAGTGCATGTGTCTTTTTTGTAGAATGATTTATTTTCCTTCGGATATATACCCAGTAGTGGGATTGCTGGGTTGAATGGTAGTTACATTTCAAGTTCTTTAAGAAATCTCCAAACTGTAAGCCAGGCACGGTGACTCACACCTGTAATCTCAGCACTTTGGGAGGCCGAGGTGAGTGGATCACCTGAGGTCAGGAGTTCAAGACCAGACTGGCCAACATGGTGAAACCCTGTTACTACTAAAATACAAAAGTTAGCCGGGTGTGATAGTGCACACCTGTCGTCTCAGCTACTCAGGAGGCTGTGGCAGGATAGTTGCTTGAACCCAGGAGGCAGAGGTTGCAGTAAACCGAGATCATGCCACTGCACTCCAGCCTGGGCAAGGGAAAAACCCTTTTTCAAAAAAAAAAAAAAAAGACAAGAGGTAAATCTCCAAACTGCTGTTATCCACAGTAGATGAACTAATTGACATTCCTACCAAAATTGTGTAAGTGCTCCCTTTTCTCCAAAGCCTCATCAACATCTGTTGTGTTTTATACACACACACACACACACACACACACAATGTGTAATGCAAGCGCTTTTGGGGTACAAGTGCTTTTTGGTAGCATGGATGAATTGTGTAGTGGTGAATTCTGAGTTTTAGTGCACCTATCACCCGAGTAGTGTACATTGTACCCAATACCCCTCAATCCCCTTCCACTCTCCCCACTTCTGAGCCTCCAAAGGCCATTACATCACTCTATGTCCTTTTGCCTACCTATAGCCTAGCTCCTACTTATAACCAAGAGCATGTGGTATTTGGTTTTCCATTCCTGAGTTACTTCACTTAGAATAATAGCCTCCAGCTCCATCCAAGTTGCCATAAAAGACATTATTTCTTTCTTTTTTATGGCTGAGTAGTATAAGCAGTATTCCACAGTGTATATATGCCACATTTTCTTTATCTACTCATCAATTGATGGACACTTAGCTTGGTTCCATATCTTTGCAACTACGCATTGTGCTGTGATAACCATATGTATGCAGTTATGTTTTTGATATAATGAACATCTGTTTTTTCAAATCTTTTTAACAATAGCCATCCTGACTGATGTCAGGTGATATCTGATTGTGGTTTTGATTTGCATTTCTCTGATGATTAGTGATATTGAGGATTTGTTCATATATTTGTTGGCTGCATGCATGTCTTTCTGAAGAGATTTTTGAATGGTGGCTTCTAACCTCATCACACACACGTTCCTTAAAATGTACAGACACACACACACATTCACACATATACCAACTTGGTTTTGAGAAGTCCTAATGGCTATGGGTTAGTGAGATTATAAGTTTCTGGCTGTGCATGCATGGCTTATCTGTATTCATTTCTTTTTATGTGAGTTTGAACACAAACTAGAAGAATTCTGTGTTGGGCACACATTTTGCCATAAGACTACGCTATTTGTTCACACATTACAGTATGTGCCAATCATCAAACACTATAGAAGGAACTGATATGATAGAAATAAAAAACAAATAGGAAACAATAATTTTATTTATTTATTTAGAGACAGAGTCTTGCTTTGTTGCCCAGGTTGGAGTGCAGTGGCACACTCATAGCTCACTGCAGCCTCAAAGTCCTGGGCTTCAGTGATCCTCCCACCTCAGCCTCCTGAGTAGCTGAGACTACAGGTGTGTGGCACCACATCTGGCTATGAGAAAATAATTTCAGATGGAGATTCAGTTATTGTTTTTCCAGTTACTAAGCCCTAGAGACTATTCTAACTTTAAACATGAGAATTGTTTTATTAATTTTATCATTTAAAATTTTTTAAATAAATGTTTGTTGCTTTTAGTTTTCTAATAGGATAAATGGTCTAGTTCTGATACTATTAAAAGATTGTCGGCCGGGTGCCGTGGCCCAAGCCTGTAATCCCAGCACTTTGGGAGGNAAAATCAGCATTCATAGCCCAAGAAACAACTTGAATTTGGAATGGTCACTTCTCTGAAAGTTATCTGTCAAGTGTGGACACTAAAACTGACTTGACAAAGTTGTTATGTGAGTTGAATTAAGAGATACAGTGAAAAAGCATCTAGCACTGTGTCTAACAACATAGTAGGACATATTGAATCTGACTGAAGAGAGATAAATGAAATTATAAGCAATAATTATGCATGTAATATGTTCATGAGCCCAGATATTTACCTCACCATCCTAATTCAAAAAATTTTTTTGTTTGTTTTTTGAGGCAGAGTCTTGCTCTCTTGTCCAGGCTGTAGTGCAGTGGCATGATCTCAGCTCACTGCAACCTCCGCTTCCTGGGTTCAAGTGATTCTCCTGTCTCAGCCTCCTGAGTAGCTGGGACTACAGGCACACGCCACGGCGCCTGGCTAAGTTTTTGTATTTTTAGTAGAGATGTGGTTTCACCACATTGGCCAGGCTGGTCTTGAACTCCTGACCTCAAGTGATCTGCCCGCCTCAGCCTCCCAAAGTGCTGGGATTACAGGCGTGAGCCCCCACACCCAGCCAGCAACTTTCAATATTAGCAGAAACAACTGTAGAATAAAACAGGAGTAACATGGACATCATATGAATTCTTATTTCAGTAAATGCATCTTCTTAACTCCTGATACCTGGGGAACTGATTGTGTGCACGTGATACACCATGCGACACACAGTGATGCAATTTGACTCCAGGAATTAAACAACCAAGTTTGCTCCTGTAAAGGTTTTTTTTGTTTCATATGAGTTTCCTAAATCTAACCTAACTGATCTTGTGACACCAGATGGCTGCTCTTTAATAACACTTAAAAAAAATACACATAGTTTATTTTCATCTGATCATAATATATTCTCGTAGAAAAATTTAAAATGCAGAAATGTTTAAGGAGGAAAAAAACAAACACTATTCATCAACCAGAGCTAACCTAGGTTACCCTTTGGGCATTATTCTTCGTCTTTTTTCTTTTGCTTTGCTAACAATAGTTAGGGAAATGTATTTAATATGTACATTAAATACATTTAATCCTATGTAATTTAGGATTACATTGTCCTTCTTTTACTTAATGTAGTACTGTGATTTAACTATGTCTGCAAGTTGTTAAAATATATTTTCATACACAATTTCAAAGTTTCTATAAAACATTATCATAAGGTTCTTCTTCTCATTGTTGACCAATCAAAAATCTTTTAATTATTTTTTAAATATTTAGGCTATTTCCAATTGTTTGTGATAATAATGTTGTAATAAATATATTTCTACACAATAATTGTATGTGTTTTGTTTTCTGAATTATTTATAAGATAAACTTGCAGAAGTGGAATTGCTTAATTCCTTTCCCAAAAGTTGTGTCAATTTGACTTTCTTGAGCAGAATAAGAATTTAGACTTGGCCAGCTAAGTAGCCTCATCCCAAATGTTCAAAGATTAGTGTTTTCTATTAGAAATAATTTTTTAAAAATTTTTCATTATTTTAGACTTTATTCAACCATAACTCTAATGTGTTTAATATTTTACTCTTTTGAATAACCATAGGCAAATTGTTTTATCCTTTAAAGGAAATGTGCTTCCAGTTTGATAATGTAACAATTATTAAGAACTACTCTGTGGGCAAGTATTGTTTTCATATGATGACTTCTTTTCCTCTGGGTAGATACGCAGTATTAATCCACATACCTACTATCAATCCCAGTAGTGTGATTGCTATCAGTGAGTGGATAAAGAAATTGTGGTATATGTATACCACAGAATACTATTCAGCCATAAAAAGGAATGAAATAATGGCATTTGCAGCCACCTGGATGGAAATGGAGACTATTAGTCTAAGTGGAGTAACTCCGGAATGGAAAACCAAACATGGTATGTTCTCACTTATAACTGGGAGCTAAGGTATGAGGATGCAAAGGCATAAGAATGATACAATGGACTTTGGGGACTTGGGAGAAACGGTAGGAGGGAACGTGAGGAATAAAAGACTACACATTGGATATAGTGTATACTGCCTGGGTGATGGGTGCACCAAAACCCCACAAATCACCACTAAAGAGCTTACTCATGTAACCAAACAACACCTGTTCCCCCGAAGCCTATGGGGGAAAAAAAGAACTACCATGTGTTAGGTGCTACGTGAGGTCCCAGTGATGTAGCCATGAGCATAATCAAGTTCCTGCTCTCAGGACAGTGACAGGTCTGGTTTTGGAGAAAGACAAGTAAACACATAAGCAGTTACTCTACACCGAGTGATAAACAACATGATCTTGGGTTTTGCTATTGCCCAAGAAGATCTGAGTCAAGCTGTTTGGGGCTTACCTTTTGTCTTTGCCATTTCTTAGGTGGCCAATTCTTTCACATCTCTGTGTTGAATATTCTCATCTCTAAAATATGAATAATATTATAACTATCCCATGGTAGTGTTGAGAGGATTAAATGACATAATACCATGCTTGGCACATAAGTATTTCATAAATATTTGCATAAATATTTCATACGATGATAGAGAAGAAGATAACAAACGAATTTGAAATGGCAAATTGCAGTGCTGTGTGACTTTCATTAATAGTTGAACTTGTAAGATGAGAGGAGATGGTCAGAAGAGGTTTTCCAGAGGAGATAGCATATGAAATAAATTATCAGTCTGGGTAAACTATGTCTTCTAGAAGAGCCCAGCAGTGCAGGTTCTTAACATTACTGGTATTTAGAATACTCAAAAATGAGGTATTAAAAATTGGTTTAGACATGATACGGTCCAGTGGGCTCAGGGGAGCCTTAGATTCTGACAGCATTCCTCAGGGTTATTACAAAGTCAAGGAAAATCTTTCCCTTTTTCCTTTTATTCAGCACAGCTGAGTTTTTAACCAATTTTATGTTGTTTGTTGTTGTTGTTGTTTGTTTGTTTGTTTGAGATGGAGTCTTGCTCTGTTCCCCAAGGTGGAGTGCAGTGGCACGATCTTGGCTCAGTGCAACCTCCACCTCCCGGGTTCAAGCAATTCTCCTCTCTCAGCCTCCCAAGTAGTTGGGGCTACAGGCACCCACCACCACGCCTGGGTAATTTTTGTAATTTTAGGAGAGACAGGGTTTCACCATATTGTTCAGGCTGGTCTCATACGCCTGACCTCAGGTGATCCACCCGAAGTGCTGCAATTACAGGCATGAGCCACCGCGCCAGCCTATTTTATGTATTTTGATTCCACATAACACTTTACAGTTTATGAAAAAAGAAAACCTTTCAATCCCTAAAAGAAGGTTAGACTTCTTCTTCATTTTATAGCTCAAGAAAATTTTGGTCCAGGAATGGTGGCTCACACCCGTAATCCCAGCGCTTTGGGAGGCCAAGGCGGGAGGACAGCTTGAGGCAAGGAGTTTGATGCCAGCCTGGCCAACAAAGCAAGAACCCCATCTCTACAAAAACAATAAAAAATTAGCTGGATACAGTGGTGTGCATTTATAGTCCTGAGAGTACTTGAGAGGCTGAAGAAGGAGGATCACTGGAGCCCAGGAGTTTGAGGCTGCAGCGAGCTCTGATTGTGCCACTGCATGCCAGCCTAGGCAAGAGAGTGAGACTCTGTCTCAAAAAAAACAAAAACAAAAAAAAACTGCATTTTTGAGATGACAGGTATTTCTCGTAATGGAATTTCTTGGTCTCTTGACTCAGAACAATTAACAAGCATTGTAAACCAAGACTATATCCTGTGTTCTAATAAATGTCAGCGCTTCATTCGAAACACTGCCTTAAAAAGCACATACACCCGGTAAAAACTATGCTGCTTGGTCGGCAAGTCCAAGACAAGCTTCAGCCTTTCGAAGAGGATAAGAGCGAATGAAATATTCCATCATAGCAAGCTGACTGAGCCTCGGGAGAAAATGATACAGGGTATTGTCTCCTTAACTCCGGCGGTGTTGAGCCTCGGGAGAAAATGATACAGGGTATTGTCTCCTTAACTCCGGCGGTGTTGGTCCTACTTTCAGTTTCTAGGCCTTTCTAATTATAGATGTGCTGTGTAGCATTGCCTCCACCTGTACCCATAATAATAACAATATTCAGCGCTTAACATTATCGAAAACCTTTCTAGCTTGAACTAATTAATTCATACAATTCCAACCATCTGGGACAGACAGTATTATTATCTAGGTTTTATAGACACAGAAACACTTCAAAAGACATTTCTCCAAGGTCATACAGTAATTGGAACGGGGCCAGGAGCATATCTTAGAAGAACTAGAATTTTAAGTTTATTAGAAGATAATAACCTTACCCAGACTGTCTAGATGCGGGGACAATTTGCTATTTTTCTTCAGGGTGCCAAACAGATGCCCCTTTGTTGGATACTACATCACCGGTTTCTGCTGCAGCTTCTCTCCCAGAGAGGATGATCACGCACGTCATGATTTTCTAGAATACTGGGTAATTTTGGAGCTCTTAAAGCTGGCTAACACGTGCCAGCTGTTTCATCTCTTTTACTTCCCTCCTTTATTCCACCTACAGTATCTCTTGACAGTTGAGTGATATTGGAACACAGAGCTCCTGAACTGTAAAAGGAAACCTTAGAAAAGTCTGCCAGCTATAAAGCTTTCTCTGTCCTTTTCTGGTGACCAACTAATTGAGATTCTTAGGAATCATATGTTCTTCAAAGAGCGTCCTTTATAGAGAATACTAGCTTTTAATCACTAGGTTTTGTTTTGTTTTTTTAAAAAAAGCTTAAAATAGCCCATGCTTCCCTAGTTACAGGAAAATTACATTTGAAACTACCGTAAGTAGCTTTGGGGTGGAAAATCACCAATCCCTTTCAACTTGTGTCCTATGCTAATAATTGCGTTTGAAAGAATCTTAATGTCCTCAAGCATTTTCTCATGTTGAACAGATAGGAAATAATAACATTTTCTATAAAATAATCTCTTTCTAAAAAGTCAGAAGCAGATAGACTTTTACATAGACAACGATTATGCAAAATAAAGCAATGCCAAATTAAAATAGTATTTTAACCAGGGCTCCATGTTGACTCAGAGATCAGCAGGATCGGGAAAAAAGAAAACACTGAGAACTTTTGGAGTCTATTAGGAATATGGTGAATGTGATTGAGAATGCTTTCTAAATACGGATCTTTTGAAATCCAGGTTCAAAGAACATCTGTATATTGTTCGTATGTGAGTCACCACGTGGTAGAATGAGTAACTCAGAGGAACTAGGAGTTTGGAGGAACTGGGTATTTTACTTTCAAGGCTGTTTTCATACCAAGTTTTAAGCCTGGGCTGCTGCATTTTTAACAAGTTCCATAAATAAATCTGATTCACCCCAGAGTTTAAAGATCATTTCTCAATACTTCCCATTCAGAGAAGCTGAGCAGTTTTGATGTATTCATCTCAGTTCAAGGACAGTCTTTCAGATCAAACCTAAAAGCGATAAAAGTTTATGTGAAAAGTTTGGATTTATATTCTCATATAGTTTTCTGAAACAGAGCAAGAAAAGAGTAATTCAATGATGCTGACTGTGTGCAGATGGCTATCGGACATGCTCCCTAAATTCTTCAACAGCCAGATAAGTATCATTTACCTGGAACCAAGACGCTTAGACAGCTGGTAAGTTCCCCACTCTCATTCCTCCAGTCAGCAAGCCCGGGCTGGACTACCTGCCAAGAGGCCATGAATGCCAGCTGCTTCATCATTTAATTAAAAATGAATCCCTGGAGCTCACTGATCACTTTAATTTTTTCACAGGAAAATAATGTGCATCAAAGCACAAGTGGCTGGGTGCGGTGGCTCATGCCTGTAATCCCAACACTTTGAGAGGCCAAGGTGGGCGGATCACTTGAGGTCAGGAGTTCGAGACCAGCCTGGCCAACATGATGAAACCCCCGTCTCTACTAAACTACAAAAATTAGCCAGGCACAGTGGTGGGTGCCTGTAATCCCAGCTACTCAGGAGTCTGAGGCAAGAGAATCGCTTGAATCCAGCAGGTGGAGGTTACAGTGCGCCAAGATAGCACCACTGCACTCCAGCCTGGGCAACAGAGCATGACTCTGTCTCAAAAAAAAAGAAAAAAAAAAGCTCAAGTTTGGGTGGCACACCACTTTTCTTTACGCTGTCTTCATCAGCATCCAAAACTTCCTGAAAGAGTCTATTTAGAAGCTAAAACTTTTCCATGCTGGTCTCAGGCCCAGAGCAAAAAGAAAATAAAAGAAAGAAATTGGTAAGGTGTGGGCCAGTCTATTTAACCATTTTCATTTTCAGATGCTCTTTTTTTTATTTGTCTATAACCATAAATAAAACCTGCCAAAACACAGTGCCTTCAATACCGAGATCTGATGACTCTCCCATTAAGAATACTTTCTGGGCCTGAGTGTATTTTGACATGCAAATATTTAAAAATAAATATTTGCATATTTTACTTGAAAAAAATATTATTTGTTCAAATTTCCTAAAGTAAGAGAAAAAAAATTGTAAGAAGCCTTCCTCTGCATGAGGGGGAAGCTTTATGACGTGATTCATCCAAGAAAGTTCCAACAGGGGTGGGAGATGAAGACATGATTGTCAGCTTTTTCCAGCTTGAGTGTTTACGAGTTTGGCAAGAAGGCAGTGGTGGAGGGGTGGGTGCCAGACCCGAGGCCCTTTAGAGGGTGGCTGTGACCTCTGTTCTGTCATCTTGGTAGGACACTGTGGCCACTGTTTGCAGAATCAGCTGCAGTTATGTCTCTTTTCCCTGTCTGCACAGTGGGGTCTTACAGAGTGACTGCCTCTGCCTCAGGCAGGATGTCACTGGGAATTTATAGCATAGATTTCATTTGTTTTCCCTCCAAAGCTACAGTTGCAAAGGATGCCACTCATAAGCAACACTCCTCACAGATCAAATTGTGGGTGAATCTAGGCTTCTTCTTTCCCTTGCTTTACCCCTTCCTCCCTAAGATGCTGGCCCAGTGCACTGGGACACCCTTGACCTTGGCCTGGAACCTTTGTGCCCCCGCAGCACTTGGCATTCTCTGCATTCGGCTGTTCAGTGTCTTCAGGAGGCTTCACAGGTGGGTCTGGGGCCACGTTCAGTCACTGCCCGCTCTCCCTCTCAGCACTGATTGTTTGGGATTTGTACAGTTTCAGGTGTTGATTCACCAGTGCCTCCTACGGTGCTAATAACAGTGAGCTAGAATGTCTTCCCTTCCTTCTCAGGTAGTGGAAATGCCCTTTAATAATAGTTGATAAAAAACAACTTTATTTATTTTAGGCCTAACTTCACTAATGGGAATTATTGGGTAGAAAGGAAGGAAACTGTAGTTGGATGCACCTTATAAAGCATATCAAAGACATGGCCACCTACTTTTTCAGTACGTTCTACAAAACCTAGGCACACGGGACCTCATTGTCAAGAGAACTTGTTGCAGCATTTCCTGTTCCTTATCATTTGGAAATATTACTATCAAAGCTGAGCCGGAAATTGAATATCGGGTTTGCAAAATCCAGTAGAATGAAGGTCTGGAGGTGTGTTTGTTCCTCTGTGTTCAATACAGCAACCGTTAGTGAGGAATATGTATTAACCAAAGACCACTTAAGGAAGGATAGGCAGTATATGTAGAACACAAATAACATAAACAGAACCATCATCTCCTAGGCCCCTAGTTTTCAGTTTAAGATCAGACTCATCACCATCTCCTAAAAGGCATGCTTGTTCTCCAAATAAGTTTTCTTGTTCCAGGCTGCCAGATGAGATGTAACTGCCAAGGCAGCCGAATTCACTGCAAGTTTCCAGGATCAGGTTTCCTTGGAACAGGCTCGCACATGGCCTCTGTCTTCTAAAACTGATTGCTTTGCCATGGTGGGTGCTGACTCTGCAAAGTGATCTATCCACACTCTTGCATAATATTTCCAATGGTTGTACAGTTACAGGCATACGTAGGGCATGCACTTGACTAAGCTACTGGGTTTAATAATTCTCTTTCCTGATGTCCATTAGACTTCCGCTATACAAACCTTTAGCTTGATGGTTTAGGTATAAGCAGGATTCTAGAGAAGGAGATGGGGCTATCAATCTCTGTGGGCCTCTGATAACTACATTTCCATATGACATTATGGTGCAGTGGTCTTTGTTAACTAGAGTTACCTTAAAAAGCTCTATCAAGGGATTAGTTCAACAATTATTTGACAAACATGTTTTGAATAACAGATGGGTTATTAGTCACTGCAACAAAATAACAAAAAATTTAGCTATGCAGGGTTCATAGTCAAATGCAAGAAAACAATAAAATAATTAGAATAAGAACACAATAAAATAACATACACTCATGTATCACTTAACAACAGGGATACAGTCTATGAAAAGCATCATTAGGTGATTTTGCCATTGTGTGAATGTCATAGAGTGTACTTACACAAATCTAGATGGCTACAAACCTGTACAACATTTACTGTATGGAATACTGTAGGAAATTATAACACAACGATAAGCATATGTGAATCTAAACATATCCAAATATAGAAAGAGTACAGTAAAAATATGGTGTTATAATCTTATGGGACTACATTGTACATGCGGTACACCACTGACCAAGATGTTCTGATGCGGTGTATAACTGTAGGTAAACTTTTGGGTTTTGTTTTACAGTAGCAATCCATACAAAGTGCTGTGGAAACTCCAAAGAATAAGCTGCTAGTTAGGTCTGTCTTAGGGCATGGAAAAAGTCATTTGAACAGAATTAATACAATATTATTCACAAAGATGATGTAGCTACCAAAAACAAGCTAAGAAGATCTTGCAGTTCACTAATAGAAGTATAACCATCTCGAAGCTAGAATAGTAGACACAGGTAGTAACTACTTTGGACTTACCCAACTATAAACGGAGTATTGGGTTCACTTTGGGACCAATATTTAAAGGATATTAAGAAATCATAGCTCATTCAGAACAGACCATCCACATTGGAGAAGATGAGTAATATTTAGCTGGACTGGAATATCCAGAGAGGACTGCAGAAGAAACATACTAGCAGTCAGCAAATATCTGGAGGGCTTTTAACGGAACGATGTATAACATTTATTCCATAAGACTTCAAGAGTAAATTAATAAATGAAAATACATAATGGATGGAAACTGCGAGTATATAAATTTTGACTAAAGTTAGAAAGAACTTGCAAAGAATCCGAGCTATCTAAAAGATAAAATAAACTGCTTCTTGAGTTGATAAGAGTATCATGGCAGGGTAGACTTAATTGAGGCTGAACCTTCTGTAGAGAATATTGCAAATACACACAAGCATCACCTGGGTGGTTAGGCTGAGTGATCTTCCGTCTCTTCCAAACCTTAGGCTTTATGATTTGGAGTTGTGGTTTTAATATTATGCATTATTTCCAAAACAGAGCAATTAAAGTAGATGGCTGTTCTTTTCATCTGTGCCTTCCAATTGTCTTATGACTCGTGCATGATAGTATTGGGTAATGAATGAGTCACTTAGCAAGTGACAGTCTTCACATACTACACCAAGGTCTTTGTAGGCATGTAATGAAGGTCAATAAGAATCTCCTCATTCTCGAGCTTGCAGTGAGCCGAGATCGCGCCACTGCACTCCAGCCTGGGCGACTGAGCGAGACTCCGTCTCAAAAAAAAAAAAAAAAAAAAAAAGAATCTCCTCATTCTCCACCACCCAGATCTTAGGATTCAAAAACTTTTGAATAAACTATACCAAGAAACAAACAAAGTTGGCATGCTGATGTAGAGCAAAGCCTGGAGTTAAGACTGGGAAAGAAAAAGCATCAGCAAGAGCCAAGCCATGGGGTGAAAGATACAGGGGAGTCCCTCAGCAAGAACGGAGACAAAGTTGATCCTTAACGCAGTGTTTACTGTGTGCCAGATACTGTGCTAGGAGCTTTGTCTCTACTTACTCATCCATCTTACCAATGACCCTGTGAGCTAGGTTTTCTAATAATCACCCCCACCTTGTGACAAATGAAGAAACGGTCAGATAGAGGTTAAGTAATAATGCCTAAGATCATGCAGCTAGGAGGCTAGGGTTTGAATTCGGTTACCTTGGCTCTAGAATCTACACACTTAACACCTAATCACACTTTATAAAGTGTCTCTAAGCTGAGGGGAAAGAAATGAGTCACGGAGGATAGAAATCACAGCAAGCATAAAGAAAATTGACTAAGGAATTATACACTAGCAATTTCAATTCTCAAAATTCTACTTTTCAAAGACACGTAAATAACTACTAACATGAAGTTTTTGTGTAAACCCAGTAAAAAAATTCCTTAGCACAATTTTAATTCTCTCTTAGAATCATTTTAATAAATTCACTTTAAAATGTCCTTTAGCCAACTTGACATTCCTATCTCATGGATCTGACCTGACACTCCAATGATAAAATCCTGAAAAGATTCATTTTGCAGCCATCTGCAGGGACAAAGGGAAGAAAGTACTTCTTTTATTTTTATTTTTATTTATTATTATTATTATACTTTAAGTTCTAGGGTACATGTGCATAACGTGCAGGTTTGTTACATATGTATATTTGTGCCATGTTGGTGTGCTGCACCCATCAACTCGTCAGCACCCATCAACTCGTCCGCACCCATCAACTCGTCATTTACATCCGGTGTAACTCCCAATGCAATCCCTCCCCCCTCCCCCCAGAAAGTACTTCTTATCATCATTGTCTGTGTACCAAAACCCCAGCTTGGCCATGGATGAATGAGGATTCAGGAATCCACAGACTCAGAGCAATTAGAAACTATTATGTCCTGCACATGGCTGGATGAGCAATGGGAGAGTATTTACAATCTCAGAATGATGTTTCACCACGTAAGCCCTTAGCCCTAATCTGCACCTGATACCGGACGTCAAGATAACGTAAGGCTCCATCTTCTCCAGATCCTGGATATTTTACTCCTCCTAATCTGGTACAGTTAGTGGTAAGTGAAGAAAGAGCTTGCAGACATTCTTTATCATTTCTAGTATGCTGTCCTTGCAGAAACCTTAAGTCAAGCTGCTATGCAGAAATTTCAGCCTCTCCTTTCTGCCTAGCCAGCAGGATGTATCCTTGAACTTGAAGGTAGGAGCTGACTGAATTCTACCTTTACCAATTATATTTGATATGTTCCAGTTAAGTTTTACAGAATGCAGCCTATGATATACCAACAGATTATTAACATGCATTAGGGACATCATTAAAATTTTATTTTGGTGGATGTGACCTTTCCAACAATTTCTAAAATTTGTTTACTGAAATCCTATGGGCTAACCCTAATCAAATCCTACCTAGAGCCACTGGGACAATAGACAAATGAAAGTCCAAAGTAAAATTCCAACTATTACCTGTGAATTCAAGTCCAAATGCCAGGAAGGTGGAGAACTGGCCCACAGGGAATTTTGAGAAACATCTAAAGGCATCTGCAAGCCCTAAGTATGTGTCATTTATTTATACAATGTGTGTTTTAGAACGTGGAAAACCATAAAATTGGGCAGAAAACCTCTAATAAGACTCAAAGCCAAGGATCTGTGGTCAGTAGGGGCGCCAAGGGGAGACGGGTGGGGAATGGTTCCACTCCCTCTTCCTCCAATTTCTGACTCACAAATTTAAAGCAATTAGAAGCAAGCATCTCCTAACAAAAAGCATATTCACTGGGTGAAAGTTATTCAATATTCTCCCCCAAGTGTCCCACTGATGGAATCACTGCACTCCACTGCAGGAGTAAAGTGGAATTTTTCCATACGAATTCCGTATTTAGCAAAGGCAGTCAGACCCTTTTGACTAGATTAATACTCAGTACTTTTTCAGTCTTTTGATCTTTCACAGCTATAAACATAATATTTATCATGGAAATATGTATTTTATTATATTAATCAGAATGATTTTGTTTTCTTTTTTATTCAGGTGTAAAGTGTGTGAATCTTAACCTGATGAATTTTCATGTGTATTCATTTGTGCAGAACTACTTAAATCAAGATATAGAACATTCCAGCATCCCAAAGGCTCTGTTACATCTCTTCTCAATTACTGTTCACTGCCCTTGAACATGGAAGTAATTAATATTATACTATTCTAAATTTCATCACCATCGTTTTGCCTGTATTTGAACTTTATACACACACACACACACGAGAGTAGGTACTTTTGTGCCTGGCCTCCTTTGCTAAACATTTTTTCAGTGAGCCATTTTGTTACAGGCAACAATTGTTTGTTTCTTCCTATTGCTTGTAGTATAATCCATTGTATGAATATACCCCAACTCATTTACCAATTCTACTATCGTTGAGCATTTGGGTTGTTTTTGGGTTTGGTTTATTATGAATATAGTTGCCATGAACATTCCTGGAACATTCTTACACATTACTTGTGGTGGACAAAAGCATTAGCTTCTCTTCTGTATGTACCTTGTATGCGATACACAGATGTTTAGCTTTAGTTTAGTCCTGCAAAACTATTTTTCAAAGTTACCTTTCCAGTTTATACCCCCATCAGCAACGTAGGAGAGTTCTAGTTGCTCCACATTGTCTCCAACGTTTGTATTGTCAGGCTTTTTGTTTTGTTTTGTTTTGAACTCATCATCTTGATAGGCACATCATGGCATCTCTATGTGGTTTTTTCATAGGCATTTCCCTGATAACTAAGAGACTGAGCACTTTTGCATATACTTATTCCATTACGCCCATTGGGTAACTTCTTTTGGGAAGAATCTGTTCAAGTCTTTTGCCCATTTTAAAATTCAGTTGTTTGTCTTTTTCTAACGGTTTGTAGGTTTTCCTTTATATATGCATGTAAGCTCTGCAAGTATTTTCTCCCAGTCTGTGGCCTGCCTTCTCATTATCCTTCGATGCTTAGTTCTTGAGGATTTATTAGTTTTGTTTTTGTGGTTAGTGTTTTTAATCACCAGTTTAAGAAATCTTCACCTAACCGCAGAAGGGGACGAATTATGTACAAGATACATGAAGGCTCATCCTATCATTCTGCAGTTATAGCGCTGGGTAGACTTGTCTGACATTCTTGATAATTAGTTTCATGTCTATACTAAGCAAATATTCTTAACCATCCTATATGATTTGGATGAAAACATTTCTTCCTCCTTCTATATTATTTGTATAAGAAAAACATATTAAAAATTACTGGGTTATAGCTCGGTGCAATGGCTCATGCCTGTAATCCCACCACTTTGGGAGGCCGAGGTGGGCAGATCACCTGAGGTCAGGAGCTCAAGACCAACTTGACCAACATGGTGAAACCCTGTCTCTACTTAAAATACTAAAATTAGCCAGGTGTCATGGCGAGCACCTGTAATCCCAGCTGCTCGGGAGGCTGAGGCATGAGAATCTCTTGCTCTGAAGGTGGAGGTTGCAGTGAACTGAGATCATGCCACTGCATGCCACCCTGAATGACAGAGTGAGACCTTGTCTCAAAAAAAAAGAAAAGAAAAAGAAAAAATATTACTGGGTTATGTGGGGAGAGGGGGTGAATAGGCAGAGCCCAGAGGATTTTTAGGGCAGTGAAATTATTCTGTATACTACAATAGAGGATATATGTCACTATGCATTTGTCAAAACTCATAGAATATACCATATCAAGAGTGAACCCAAAATTATGGGCTTTGGGTGATAATGATGTGTCAATGTAGATTCATTGATTGTTAACAAATGTACCACTTGAGGGTGGAATGTTGATTATGGGAGAGATTATGCATGCATGAAGGCAGGAGATATATAAGAACTCTCTGTACTTTCTGCTTAATTTTGCTGTAAACTTAAATCTGCCCTAAAAAATAAAGTCTACTTTTATCTATTTAGTTTATCATTTCAAAAAAACAATTTTCCTTTCACCAATCCTTTTATTGATTTTTTTTCTCTACTTCATTTAGTTCTGCTCTGATATTTATTATTTATTTTCTTCTACTAATTTTGGGTTTAGTTTGTTCTTGCTTTTTTAGCTCTTTTAGGTACATTGCTGGATTGCTAATTTGTAACATTTCCACTTTTTAGATATAGACATTTATTGACATAAACTTCCCTCATCACTTTTTTTGCTGAATCTTATAGGTTTTGATATGTTCTTTCCATTATTTGTTTCTATAATTTTTTTTATTTCCACCTTAATTTCTTTGTTGACCCAGTGGTCATTCAGGAGCATGTTGTTTAATTTCCATATATTTACATATTTTCCAGAGTTCCCCTTGATTTTTTGTTTTTTTGAATTGTAGTCTCACTCTGTCGCCCAGACTGGACTGCAGTGATGTGATCATGGTTCATTGCAGCCTTGAATTCTTGGGCTCAAGCAATCCTCCCACCTCAATCTTCCTCATAGCTGGGACTAGGTGTGTGCCATCACACCTAGCTAACTTTTTAATTTTTTGTAGAGATGGACTCTCACTATATTGCCCAGGCTGGTCATGAACTCCTGGGTTCAAGTGATCCTCCTGCCTCAGACTCCCAAAGTGTTGGGACTGATAGGCATATTGGTATTGATTTTTTGTTTTATTTATTTATTTATTTATTTATTTTTTATTTTTTTGAGATGGAGTCTCACTCTATCGCCCAGGCTGGAGTGCAGTGGCGAGATCTCAGCTCACTGCAAGCTCCACCTCCCGGGTTCATGCCATTCTCCTGCCTCAGCCTCCCGAGTAGCTGGGACTACAGGCGTCCGCCACCACGCCCAGCTACTTTTTTGTATATTTAGTAGAGATGGGATTTCACCATGTTGACCAGGCTGGTCTTGAACTTCTGATCTCAGGTGATCCACCCGCCTCAGCTTCCCAAAGTGCTGGGATTACAGGCGTGAGCCCCCATGCCCGGCCATTTTTAGTTTTATTCCATGTGGCCCAAGAATATTTTTTTAAAGTGTTGAGACTTGTTTTGTGGCCTAACATACATTCTATCCTGGAGAATGTTCCATGGGCTGATGAAGAGAATGTATATTTTGCAGCTGTTGGGTAGAATGCTCTGTCAATGTCTGTTGGGTCCACTTGATCTGAAGTCCAATTTAAATGCAATGTTTCTTTGTTGATTTTTCTGTCTAGATAATTTGTCTAATGCTGAGAGTGGGGTATTGACCAAGAAGTAAAAAGAGTATAATATTCAATAAACATTTGCTATATATCATTTGCAATTAAGCTATTACCTGAATTTTTTTTTTTTTTGAGATGGAATTTCATTCTTGTTGCCCAAGCTGGAGTGCAATGGCATGATCTCGGCTCACTGCAACCTCTGCCTCCTGGGTTCAACCAATTCTTCTGCCTCAGCCTCCCAAGTAACTGGGATTACAGGTGCCCACCACCATGCCCGGATACTTTTTGTATTTTTAGTAGAGACGGGGTTTTACCACGTTGGCCAGGCTGGTCTCGAACTCCTGACCTCAGATGATCCATCCCCTTCAGCCTCCCAAAGTGCTGGGATTATAGGCGTGAGCCACTGCACCCAGCCAAGGTATTACCTGAACTTAACAGCCTTATATGCAATGGTCTAACAGAGCACTACATTGTGCGCACACAAAAAACCATATCATACAATCAGATAACTACATGTGTTTTCTCCACATTTATAGAAACTTATATCAGGGCAATATGTTTTTAAAAGTACAAAGGCCCATTTATACGACCCACTAAAGACAGCTAAGGTGTCTGAGGTGAAAAAAGGTTTACCTTCATCTCCAGCTTTTAAGAAAAGCAGCAAGCATGGTGATTATGGAAGGGACAGGTATTCAAATCCTGGCTCTGTCATTTACTGGCCAACTAACCTTGGACATGTTTCTTAAACCTTTCTGAGAAGAGTGAATAGTGAATGAATTAATGCATGTAAATTATTAGTGAGTGTTCAATAAATGTTAGATTTTATTATTATTGTCGTAGAGTATCACATTTAGTATAGTTACAATTATACTCAGTTTTAGATAAAGAAACGGTATGAGAAAAGTAAAGCTTACATAACGTTAGCAGTAAAGCTTGTCCTTCAACCCACATCTGTTTTTTGTTTTGTTTTGTTATTTTTGAGACAAGGTCTCACTCTGTCACCCAGGCTGGAGTGGAGTGGCACAATCATAGCTGATTGCAGCCTTGACCTCCTGGGCTCAAGTGATCCTGCCACCTCAGCCTCCCAAGTAGCTGGAACTTCAGGTGCACCCACCTGGCTAATTTTTGTAATTTTGGTAGAGACAGGGTTTTGCCATGTTGCCCAGGCTGGTCTCAAACTCCTGGGCTCAAGCAATCCACCCGCCTCAATCTCCCAAAGTGCTGGGATTGCAGGTGTGAGCCACTGCGCCGGGCGCACATCTGTATTTTCATGAGCTTTCAATTCACCATGTGCAAATTGCAAATTGTTTACGCTTCACCAAGCACTGACAGGTCTGAATTTGGGTAAAAGTTAATGAGAAATAAATACAAGAGATACTAAAACTTCTCACAAAACTTCTTGAGCTACACCTTCTCTGTAACTCAGTATTAAAACAAACATTAAAATTTATCATCTCTCAAAAAGGGAGTCATTGGTTTAAACTAGATTCAAAGCTCCTCGATGGCAGAAGAGAATGTTCTATGTCATTAGAGTAATCATAATAGCAGAGTGCTGGCCGTGGCGTTGATTTACCGATCACAGAGAAGACTTTATAAAGCAATTTATCTAGAGACGCTGCCTTCAAAACCTGTTACATTTTAGGTTTGTAAAGTTTTGCTTAAATTCTCTAGAGCCTATTGACTTTTTTTTTTCTTTTTTTTTCTTTGAGGTGGAGTTTTTGCTCTTGTTGTCCAGGCTGGAGTGCAGTGGCGTGATCTTGGCTCACTGCAACCTCCGCTTCTCTGGTTCAAGTGATTCTTGTGCTTCAGCCCCCGGAGTAGCTGGGATTACAGGCGCCCGCCACCATGCCCGGCTAATTTTTGTATTTTAGTAGAGACGGGGTCTCACCACGTTGGCCAGGCTGGTCTCAAATTCCTGACCTCAGGTGATCCACCCACCTCGGCCTCCCAAAGTGCTGGGATTACAGGCATGAGCCACTGTGCCCAGCAGACTTCTAATTCATATACATTTTTATTTCTGCTATGGAATGTGAAGTGTTTAAAGTTCTGTGACTTTAAACACAGTGACTCATTGCTGATGTTACTGCTAGAACAGTGGTTCTCGGCCAGGCATGGTGGCTCATGCATGTAATCCCAGCACTTTGGGAGGCTGAGGCAGGTGGATCACCTGTGGTCTGGAGTTCAAGACCAGCCTGGGCAACATGGCGAAACCCCTTCTCTACCAAAAATACAAAAATTAGCTTGGCATGGTGGCACGTGCCTGTAGTCTCAGCTACGACAGGGGCTGAGGCAGGAGGATTGCTTGAACCTGGGAATCAGACGTTGCAGTGAGCCGAGATCATGCCACTGCACTCCAGCCTGGGCAACAGAGCAAGAAGACTCTGCTTCAAAAAAACAAATAACAACAACAACAAAACGTGGTTCTCAAATTTTGATCCCCAGACAACCAGCAGCAGTAGCACCTGGGAACTTGTTGAAACGAGAATTCCTGGGACTTGCCCCAGCCAGTCTGAGTCAGAAAATCTGGGGGATGAGGCCAAGCAATCTGCTTTTAACAGTCCCCAGGTGATTCTGATGCACACTAAAAAAGCTTCGGATGAATGTGCTGGAAAAAGAGGATTATTATCTTACCCATCTGAGTATGTAGGGTAAGTTGACTTATTTATTATTAAAGTGAATTCAAACTCTAGAAACCACATCAAAGATAATCATTTTATTTGAGGTCATTTGATTTGTTTATGTTTATTGGACTACAAAATTTACTTACACAATTCAAACTTTAAACATTCAAAATGATATAGAAAGAAATTTCTCGGCCAGGTGGGGTGGCTCACTCCTGCAATCCCAGCACTTTGAGAGGCTGAGGTGAGTGGATCACTTGTGGTCAGGAGTTCCAGATCAGCCTGGCCAACACGGTGAAACCCTGTCTCTACAAAAATACAGAAATTAGCTGGGTGTGGTGGTGGGCGCCTATAATCCCAGCGACTCGGGAGGTTGAGGCATGAGAATTGCTTGAACCCAGGAGGAAGAAGTTGCAGTGAGCCAACATCTCACCACTGCCCTCCAGCCTGGGCGACAGAGTAAGACTCAGTCTCAAAAAAGAAAAAAAAAAAAACCTAAGAAATTTCTTCCTTTCACTCCTATGTCCTAGTGGCAAACCAAGATTACAGGTTTGTTTTGTATATTTCCAGGGTTATTTTATTTACATACTGACAAGTAGATGTATTCTTTCTTTTCTACACAAATTACGGCACGATGTGCACTGTTCAAATGCAGCCATCTATAATAGCACAGAAAGGTATATGGTTTCAACACTGGTGGGCTTTTCCACATTTTGCAAAAGGGATGTGCTTTCTGGAAACTTCTTAAAATAAAGATTTGTTTTGCACTTACATTCTCCCATTAAACAAATGCTAATACTGTGTACTAACAATGTATTTTCTTTTAGTTGACTTTCAAAATCTCACTTAAATGATTGAATATATAGAATTATCACCATCACCAGGTAGTATTTCCTTTATATTATGTTAAAACAACAACAACAAAAACAAAAACTCATTCTTCTACCAATGCCACACTTTCATCTTAGAGAGCTGGTTGAGCTTTTGTATTAAAATTTAAGCCATGTGTTATTCATGCAATAATGCTGGAATTTATTCCAAGTTACCCTGAGGGCCATTTGCTTCTTGCCTCCAAGCATCAAGAGTTATATTGAAACTCCTTTCAAATTTACTTCTGTTTTGTTTGCCCACATCTGGCATAATGCCAATTCATTTTTCACTTAAAACAACAACCATGTTCTCTTCTTTACTCTTTTAGCAATATTACCATCCTGACACTTGATCTCTGCAAGCAATTACCTGATTTCTTCAAGTCACCCTTTAATATTCTTTAAAGGAGTCGAAGCATTTAAAATATCCCTTTCGTCTGTGCCAAAATGTTCTCAGCTGTCTCAAAATATGAACCAAATTATGTACCAAGGGTTTTATCTTTTGAAAATAACAGCCACAGTAGTGATTCTAAATTTCCTAACACAGAATGCAAGGCCCACAATATCCTGCTTTTTCAGACCTACTCCCCTTGATTGAGGTTTCCACCCCATAAAGATTGTCATTTTTAAAAATCACCTTCACATATTACTATTCCCAATCATAAAAAAAAAGATTGTCATTTTTAGTTTCCTGTAGCTTTGTGGTGTATTTCTTTTTCTGTGTCTTCATGATGACCATTCTGCTATGCTAGTCTACCAACTTGTTTCCCACCCCATCTCAAGGTTTTACCATGTGAGCGAAATCCCTCCGAGAATAAGATGCTTTCTCATTTGCATGTAGGTACGTTTCATCTTATTGAGCTCTACAGCTGTCCTGTGATATAAAAGCATGAGCATGGTTATAGGTGAGGAAACTGAGGCCTAGAGGGCTTAATCATCCTGGATTCTTCTGCATTAACAAGCTGCTCTACTCACTTGGCAGTCTGTACTGCCTCATAATATTACCTTTGTATATGTGCATGACTTGTCATCATAACTGCATCTCCAAGGCAGCTCATCTCATTGTTCCTTGTGTTCTCCGCTGTGACTTGAAAGGAATTCAGTAAATATGAGCTGTTCGACTCATTAGAATCCAAGAATCATAAAACTTTTGGCTCAAAGAGAGCCTTTGTGATTATTTAATGCATACTTGAGTTTGTCAAATTGGTTTGAAGTTTGTGTAGCCCTGGAGGTAGTAGGTACAATGCCATTCATTTTGTTAGAAGACTTGAGATAAAATTATTTTAAATTTTTTTATTTTTATTTTTTTATTTTTTTGAGACGGAGTCTCCCTCTGTCGCCCAGGCTGGAGTGCAGTGGCGGAATCTCAGCTCACTGCAAGCTCCGCCTCCCGGGTTTATGCCATTCTCCTGCCTCAGCCTCCCGAGTAGCTGGGACTACAGGTGCCCACCACCTCGCCCGGCTAGTTTTTCTGTATTTTTTAGTAGAGACGGGGTTTCACCATGTTAACCAGGATAGTCTCGATCTCCTGATCTCGTAATCTGCCCGCCTCGGCCTCCCAAAGTGCTGGGATTACAGGCTTGAGCCACCGCACTTGGCCAAAATTATTTTAATTTTAAATAAATACTGACATACAATGGTATGGAATATTAACATTAAAGTTGTAAAATGAATCATAAAATGAGTTTTTTAGACAAAACATGAAACTTCAAAGAAACACCAGAGAAATATCAGAACCGTAATTAGCTGTTTCAGGCTGTTCCAGACTTCTGGAGGTGGGAGGAGGGGGTAAATATTGAAGTCTGGAGAGCTTCAGCAAATTGCCCCAAATCACACATTAATTCAGTCAATTTTGATTCAGCCCCTGCTACTAATTGTGTAAACACCAAAGTTGCAATGATAAGCAAAACAAGACATTGACCACATAAAGTTTGTATGCAAGTGGAGGTGAGAGGAGGACAGGGTTGTTAAATTAATATTCAATATGCGTAAACTGTACAAACTAGCCCCTCTCTTGGTCAGTCCAGCAGAAAAAAACTTTATTGCAACTCTTCAGAAAATACCCAAGAGAGTCCATCTTATTGCAAAACAGAAGAACTTTAATATCTTTTCCCTTGTGTTACATTCTCAATGTTTCCCTTTCCAGTTACTTAGTGATAAAAACGAATTTTCCCCAAGTTCTTCCTGACCCTTGGCCTGAGAAGTTCCTGGCTCTTTGACCTCTTACTCCTGCCTTTTCCTCTTCTTCCATCTGTTCTATCCTCAATGCAAATGAAGCTACCTCCTGGCGAGAGAGTTTTCTTTAGTGATTGTGGTGGAGGAAAAAAACATGAAATCTTATGAATTGGTTTTCTGTTCCTGTTATATTTTTTAGTGACACAGTACAGTAGATATAAAAATGCAGAGAACTTGACTTGGGCTGGGGATTGGGGAAGAATCCTCTGATGAAAGAACCTTTTAAGGGAGGCTTGGACAGTTAAATAAGAACCGTATTAACAAAGAAAATGACGTAAGACGATTTCAGGCATAGGGGTCTTAGTCAAGGAGACTCTGAGGTAGGAAGACACAGGGAAGTAACAGAAGGCCATTGTGGCTAGAATACAAGGCAAGAAAATGCCAGGAAGAAACTGGAGAGGGAGAAAGGAGACCAATGATCCAAAGCCTTGTGGACCACATTTAGGATTTTATCTCCTTCTCTGAGAGTGTTGAGAAGCCATCAGAATGAAGCAGGGCCGGGCGCAGTGGCTCATGACTGTAATCCCAGCATTTTGGGAGGCCAAGGCGGGCAGATTGCTTGAGATCAGGAGTTCGAGACCAGCCTGGCCACACATGGCGAAACCCCATCACTACTATAAATGCAAAAAGTAGCTGGGCATGGTGGCACACGCCTGTAGTCCCAGCTACTCGGGAGGCAGAGGCCCAAGAATCGCTTGAATCTGGGAGACCGAGATGGTGGTGAGCCGAGATCACGGCACTGCACTCCAGCCTGAATGACAGAGGGAGACTCTGTCTTATAAAAAGGAAAGCTGGGCAGTGACATGACCAGATTTGCATTCTGATGCAAAGGACTGGTGAGGATTAGAAATTTGGGAAGAACAATTGATAGGTTTCTGTTGAATTGAGATCGTGTCAGGGGAGATGGAAAGCAGAAAACTTCCCAAGTTCTTTGGGAAGAAATGGTCAGGACTTAGTGACAGATTGGATATGGATGCCAAAGACAGAAAGGTCAAGGACAACTCCTAAAACCTCTGGCTTGAGTAACTGCATGGATGATAGTGACAGACATTGAGAGAGGGAAGTTGGAAGAGCACCAGAGTTTGCAGGGTAATTTTGAAAGTCAGATAGCTTAAAAATGAGACAGAAAGGAACAAAACAAAAAACAAAACAAAAAACAAAAGGCAAATGGTGATTTTGCCCCACAAGTTGTGAAGTTTTCCTTTTTTTTTTTTTTTTTTAATTCTTGCTTGAATGATTTTTTTTTTTTTTTTGAGATGGAGTCTCACTCTGTCACCTAGGCTGGAGTGTAGTGGTGCGATCTTGGCTCACTGCAAGTTCTGCCTCCCAGGTTCACTCCATTCTCCTGCCTCAGCCTCCTGAGTAGCTGGAACTACAGGCGCCCACCACCACGCCCGGCTAATTTTTTGTGTTTTCAGTAGCGACAGGGTTTCACCGTGTTAGCTAGGACGATCTCGATCTCCTGACCTTGTGATCCACCCGCCTCAGCCTCCCAAAGTGCTGGGAGTACAGGCGTGAGCCCAGCTTGAATGATTTTTTAAATCCATTTATCTCCTCAATAACATTCTAAAAGGCACAAAGAAAGCACTTTGATTTTAATTTGTTATTTTTTTCATTGACATTCAAAGAATGACATATACATGGTATCATTTAGTAAAATAGGTAGGAAGTGAGATCATTCTAAATTTTATATACTATATTATGAAATTGAAGTATCATGTATGTTCCTAAAATGAGTAGGTAAGAGATATTCAGGGTATCTGTGATTGTATAACAAATCACTCCAAAATTTAGCGGCTTAGAACGAGTATATTAATGTATTACTGTTTCTCATGATTTTGGGGTTCAGCTGAATGAATGGGAATTATTCTCTAAAGCTTCCATAGTCACATATCTGGCTGGTGACGTTGATGCTATTGAACTTTTGCCTGGAACACCCACATAATGGAACACATTTGCCTCTCCATGTGGCCTAAGTTTCCTCATAGTATGGGAGTTGGGTTCCAAGAGTGATCGCCCTAAGAGAGCCAGGGAGAAGCTGTGTTAACCTGTAGGACCTAACCTTAGAAGTCACATGACTGAACTGCTGTATCACAGGCCTCCCTGGATTTGAAGAAAGGGAATATGGTCCCCATCTCTCAAAGTGAAGAGTGACAACGTGCATGATAAGATGAGCAGGTAGAATGGAAGGTGTTGTTATAACCATCTTGGCAAAAACAATCTGCCATAACAGAGAAGAGCAAGTGGAAATAGACTCTTCTTTGCGGACAGTATCTATAATAGCACTTGGGACTGAGTAAGCATTTGTTCAATGAATGACTAGGCAACTAAAATAGGATAGACTAGCTTCCAAATCTGATTATTGTTTATTACTTTTCATAGTTACTCTTTATCTAGAATCTTAAATATAAAGAGAACTAAACTAATGGAAAAAACTTCAAATTGAATAGTCTTATGAAGTTTAGATTTATTATTATATTATATATTTATTTATAAATGATATATAAACAGTATATTCAGTGGCTCACGCCTGTAATCCCAGCACTTTGGGAGGCTGATGCGGGAGGATCGCTTGAGCCCAGGAGTTCAAGACCAACCTGGGCAATATAGCAAGACCGCAACTGTAGGAAAAATTTAAAAAATTAGCTGGTTATGGTGGCATGCACCTGTCGTTCCAGTTTCTGAGGAGGCTGAGGTAGGAAAATTGTTCAAGCCCAAAAGGTAGAGGCTGCAGTGAGTAGTGACTGTACCACTGCACTCCAGCCTGGGGGACAGAGCGAGACTCTGTCTCAAAAAAAAAAAGTATATATAATTACTTATTAATTATAACTTTAGGCTTCATATTTTTAAATGCTCTAATTCATATGAAATAAAATGTTATAAATTCACCTTAAGAGTAAAATAATAAAAATATAAATTAGTATAATGACAAATATTTTATTTTAGTGTTCTGGTGGAGAGAGACTAAATAGAATAATCAATGTGGTGGTCTTAATAATGGCCTCTTAAAATGTCCACGTTCTAATGCCCAGAACCCATGAGTGTGCTCTTATATGGTAAAGGAACTTCACAGATATGATGAAGTTAAAGATTTGGGGATGAGCAGGTTATACTAAATTAGCCCCATGGGTCCTAAATACAATCACAGGTGTTCTTCAAAGAAAGAAACAGAGGGATGAATTGGACTCTGTTAGAGCAGAAGGCAAAGCCAAAGACATATTGGAGAGAGGGAACGGGAAAGGCAAAGAAAGGATTCTCTCCAGGAGCCTCTCGATGGAACCAGCCCTGCTAATAGCTTGATTCTAGCCCTTTAAGACTTACGTTAGCCTCTGACCTCCAGAATGGTAACAGGATAAATACGTGTTGTTTTAAGGCGCTAAATCTGTGGTATTTTGTTACAACAGCCATAGAAAACCAATACAACCAACAAAATGATAAAATGGGGGAAAAAGGTTGCATTTCAAATAATTCAAAGCCACATGTTCTTCAGCTGGCATAAATAGGAAATAGATACAGTGAATTTAAAATGCTGAATAAAGATTACAGATATTAAAATGAGCATATATGATTGCAAAACCCTAAGCAATCTAAGCTAACATTTTTCCTTTTGAGGCTGGTAGTGCAGTAAACCACCTCCCTCCCTCATTCCTGCCTCCTTTCCTTCTGTTCTTCCCTCCCTCCCTCCTCCCTTCCTCCTGTCATCCCTCCTGATACAGTGTGGATATTACTTCCTTCCGACGCTCATGTTGAAATGTAATCTCCAGCATTGGAGGTGAAACCTGGTGAGAGGCAACTGGGTTACAGGGGTGGATCCCTCACGAATGGCTCAGCGCCATCCCCTTGGTGAGGAATGAGTTCTTGCTCTGAGTTCGCTCGAGATTTGGTTGTTTAAAAGTGTGTGGAACTGGAGATCATTATGTTAAGTGAAATAAGTCAGGCACAGAAAGACAAACATCACATGTTCTCACTTATGTGTGGGATCTAAAAATCAAAACAATTGAACTTATGGACAGAGAGAGTGGAAGGATGGCTACCAGAGGCTGGGAAGGGTGGGGCTGCGGGGGCGGTGGAGGGGAGGTGGGGATGGTTAATGGGTACAAAAAAAATGGAAAAAGTAAATAAGACCTACCATTTGATAGCAGAACAGGGTGACTATAGTCAATAATAATTGTACATTTGAAAATAACTAAAAGAGAGTATTTAGATTTTGTGTAACGAAGAATAAATGCTTGAGGGGATGGATACCCCACTCTCCATGATGTAGATTATTACATATTGCATGCTTGCATCAAAACATCTCATGTACCCCATAAATATATACACCGACTATGAACCCACAAACATCAAACATTTAAACATTTAAAAATAAATTTTAAAAAATTAAAATGAGAATATGTGGCACCTCCCCCATCTCTCTCTTCCCCTCTCGCCACGTGAGACGCCTGTTCCCCCTTTGCCTTCTGTTATGACTGGAAGCTTCCTGAGGCCCTCACCATGAGCAGACTGAAGCACCACTCTTCTTTATTTTGTCTTTTTTTTGAGACAGAGTCTCACTCTTTTGCCCAGACTGGAGTGCAGTGGCACCATCTTGGGTCACTGCAACCTCCTCCTCCTGGGTTCAAGCAATTATCCTGCCTCAGCCTCCCAAGTAGCTAGGACTACAGGCATGTGCCACGACGCCTGGTTAATTTTTGTATTTTCAGTAGAGATAGGATTTCACTATGTTGGTCAGGCTAGTCTCGAACTCCTGACCTAAGGTGATGTGCCCACCTTGGCCTCCCAAAGTGCTGGGATTACAGGCGTGAGCCACCGCACCTGGCCCAGCACCACACTTCTTGTACTGTCTGCAGAACCATGAGCCAACAAAACCTCTTTTCTTTATAAATTATCCAGTTTCAGGTATTCCTTTATAGCAATGCAAAAATGGTCTAACAATTTTCCCTCCCTCCTTTCTTTCCTTTTATTTATATCAGTATGGACTCATATATTCTAACTTTGCTTAACAGATTATAACCCAGTATTACTATTATTTATATTAATGTGCAATTTTGCCAATTTGGGTTAGTGGGAACCACTTCAAGCCAACCCTTGTCCTTTTCCTATGTGGCTATCATATTTTGAGCATATCCTTCCAGATACAATAAGATGTTCCTGATTCATCTTCCACTTTTCCTGCTCTAGTTTTGGAATCAGCATTTTTTCAATGAACCCAGGTTCCATGTATTAAAGATATTTAAGACAATGATCTGGGTAGCAGCTGTGTTGTTTGCTGAAGGCCGTTCTAGGTCCAACGAGTGGACAGATACAGGAATCACATACACTTACATAGACATATACATACATATATATACCTATCTATGTATTTCCGTAACTATTGCTACCTCTGTCTACAAATCTATATCTAGATACTAAAACCATTACTTCATATTTGTACCTCTAATTCCAATCTAACACCACAGCTTGGTTTCCCTTTTCAATGTTTCTAACTTTCCCCACTAACAATGGAAAACCTGGCTTTCATTATCCTCAATACATTCATATATTTCTTGCAACCCAGAATACACAAAACTTGTTTTGGAATTGCTAATCCACTGAGAAAAGCAAATCTACTAGAGCTAATATTTGTTTTTGGTTCTTTATCTTCGAGGTAAAATTTAAAAACCATGAAATTCACAAATCTTAAATGTGCAAGTTGATGAATTTTGACACATGCATATTCTGTATAACCCTCTATCAAAATTTAGAGCTTTTTTCTCACCCTAAAAGTTCCCCAATGCCTCTTCCTAATTAACACCGCTGGCAGAGGCAAACTCTGTTCTTTTTTTTCCATTCCAGATTATTTTTCCACCATCGATTTTCAGCACATATTTTTTAACCTCTTTGAGAAATTTATATAAGTGGAATCATGGAACATACTCTTTGTGTCCAGCTTCCTTTACTCAGCACATCTGAGAGATTCATCCACATTTTGCATATATCAAGAGTTCTTTCCTGTGGATAGTTTTTCCTTGTTTGAGTGTACAGTACCACAACTTGTTTATTAATTCACCTATTAATGGGCAATTCGGTTGTTTTCAGTTTTCGGTGACCATGAATGTCCTCATTCATGACTTTTTTAACCTACGTTTTAATCCCTCTTTGGTAAACATGTAGGATAGAATTTCTGGGTCTTAGAGCAGGTATATGTTCAACTTTATAAGAAAGTACCAATCTTTTTTGTTTTGATTCCCATGAGCAATGTATGATAGTTCCACTTGCTTCACATCTTGGCCAATATTTGGTGTCATCAGTAGTTTTAATTTTAGCCGTTTTAGTTGGGTATAAGCTAGTATCTCATTGAAGTTTTAATTTGCATTTTTCCAATGACTAATAAAGAACTTGATCATGTGCTTATTGGACATGCATAATATTTCCTTTGTTGTGTGTCTATTACAGATTTTATTTACTTTATTTCTTGCATTGGTGTCATTCATGACTAATGAATTGCTGCAGTTATTTATATATTCTGGATCCAAGTCTTTTGTCAGATACATACTTTACAAACATTTTCTCCTAGTCTGTGGCTTTCTGTTCATTTTTAAAGTGTCCTTTAACGAGAAGGTTTAATTTTTGATGAAGTTTAATTTATCTTTTAAAAAAATTCTGGGGTTGTTTTCTGTTTTAAGAAATCTTCACTTACCTGAGGTTTTCACCATAGATTTAAGTTTTTGTTTTTAAGACCATGTATAGTTTTAGCTTCTATATTTAGGTATATGGACGAATGAGGTCGAAGTTATGGTTCGTTTGTTTCCATATAGATATCTAGTTTTCCCATATAATGTATTGAACACTTTCCTTTCCTCACTGAATTGGCTTGCCACCTTTGTTCAAAGTGAAATAACCAGATAGACGTTGGTCTGTTTCTGCCTCATATTTTGCTTCATTGATCTATATGTCTATCCTGTTGCCAATATTATACATCTTATCATAATTTATGTTAAGTTTTGAAGTTCAATAATATAAATACTCCAACTTTGTCCTTTTATTTCAAGGTTGTTTGGGCTATTCAAGGCCCTTTACATTTACAATAAGTCTTAGACTCAGATTGTCACCTTTACTAAAATCTCTGCTAGGATTATAGTTAAGACCATTGTGGGGAAAACTGACATGCTAATAATATTACGTCTAGCAACATTTGAACATGGTGTAATCTGTGTTATTTAGTTGCACTTATTAGTATTTGTAGCTTTGAACATTGAGGTTTTACAGATCTTTTGCTGAATTTGTTCCTAAGTATTTTATGTCTTAAAGCTATTGTTAAAGTAATAACCTTTCAATTTTATTAAAAAATGTGTTTGCTGTTAGTATGTAGAAATGCAATTGATGTATTTTATATTGAACTTCTACCTTGAAATCTTGCTAAATTCACATATTAGTTCCAGTAACTTTTTGTAGATTCCTTAAGATTTTCTATCTGCAAATAGGAATCAGTTCCTTCTTCTATCCAATTGTTCTGTTTTTTATTTCCATTTTTTGGCTTATCAAACTGGTTCAGACTACCAATAGAATAGAAGTTAAAGGAGAAGAGGCATCCTTGCCTGGTTTCCAATCATGTAAGAGGAGTTGCCTCTTTAACCATCAAGTGTGATATTGACTGATGCTCTATATCAAGTTGAGGAAGTTTCTTTCTTTCTTTCTTTCTTTTTTTTTTTTTGAGACAGAGTTTCCCTCTTGTTGCCCAGGCTGGAGTGCAATGGCGTGATCTCTGCTCACTGCAACCACCGCCTCCTGGGTTCCAGCAATTCACTTGCCTCAGTCTCCCATGTAGCTGGGATTACAGGTATGTGCCACCGTGCCTGGCTAATTTTTTATTTTTAGTAGAGACAGGGTTTCTCCATGTTGGTCAGGCTGGTCTCGAACTCCCGACCTCAGGTGATCCAACCACCTTGGCCTTCCAGAGTGCTGGAATTATAGGCATGAGGCCTGGAAGTTTCTTTTTATTCCCAGTTTGTTGCGAGGTTTTATCACAAGTGCATCTATTGAAATGATCATGTGGTTTTTTTCTTTATTCTGTTAATACAGTGAATTACACTAATTTTCAAATATTGACCACCTTTGCATTCCTGGAAGAAGCCCCACTTGGTCATGATATGTTACCTTTTTAACATATTATTGGATAAGTTGGTTAATATTTTGTTAATGATTATTGTGCTTGTATTAGGAACAGTGGTCTCTAATTTCCTTTGTTCATGTCATTGTTAGAGTTACACTGACAAAGTCAGATAACAGTATTTTGATGGCCTTGTAAAATGAATTGAGAAGTATTTATTTTTCCTGTTTTCTGAAAGAGCTTATGTGATAGATATACAGTTATTCACATTTTCTATTTCATCTTGTATCAAGTGTGATAAGCGGTTTTCTGAGTAACTTTTCATTTCATCTAAGTTGTCACATTTATTGACATAAAGTCAATTATAATAGTCTCCTATTACCTCTTATTCCTCACATAGGTCATGTGTGTTCTTTCTCTTATGGTCTCTCGTCCCACTCCTCCATTTTATCAGTCTCACCAGGATATACCCATTTCATTAATTTTTGTAAAGAATCAACTTTGACTTTGTTAAGTTTCTCTATTGTGTCTGCTTTCTATATTGTTGGTTTTTACTCTTATTTATTTTATTCTCTTACTTACTGTAGATTTCATTTCTCCTATTTTTTCTAGCTTTCTAAGTAGAAAGATCATTGATTTGAAAATTTTATTTAATGTAGCCATTGAAAGCTCTAAATTTTCTTCTAAACCATGCTTTACCTCAGTCTCACAAACTTCTATTTGGGAATTTAGATTTTTGGAAGGAATGTACTTTTGTGATCATTCAGTTCCATTTTTTTCCTAATTTTTCTTATGATTTCTTCTTCAACACATTTAGCACACCGTTTAATTTCTAACTATTTGGAAGTTCTTTTAGATATTTACTTATAGTCTAATTATAATCCGAGAATATATTCTGTAAGACTTCAACCTTTTCAAATTTACTAAGACTTCTTTCGGGTCCTAACTTATGTTCTGTCTTGATAAATGTTCTATATGCAAATATAATATCCTGAAGTTGTTAGGTATAGCGCTCTATAAACGTCAGTTAGGCCGAGTTGTTCGATAATGTTTTTCAGACATTCTCAATTCTCATCGATTTTTTGCTATCTGACTGTTTACTGAGAGGGCTGTGTTAAAGTCTCACTCAAAACTGTGAACTTGTCTGTTTTTCCCCTTAGTTCTGTCAATTTGGGCTTATTATATTTTGATGGTCTATTATCAGGTACAAATACTTTCATGATAGTGACTCCTTGATTAATGACCCTTTTATATTATTATACAACGTGTTTATTTCTGGTGAAACTCTTTCTCTTAAACTGTATTTTTTTAATTGTTAAAAAAGCCTTTCCAGCTTTTTTATGGTTTCTGTTTACATGGTATATCCTTTCTATTCATCTACCCTCAAACTATTCGTGTTTTATGATTAAAGTGCATCTCTTGTAGACAACATATCTTTGATTCTTGCTTTTTAAAATTCATTCTGACAATCTCTACATTTTAACTTACATATAATGATAAATGCTTTTGGATTTAGGGCTGTCATTTTGTTATTTGTTTCTTATTTGTCCAGTCTGATATTTGTTTCTCTGCTCCTCTTTTTGTGCCTTCTTTTGTGTAATACAATATTTTAGTATTTCATTTCAATTCTCTATTGATTTTTTTTTCTCTAGAGTCTCATTCTGTCACCCAGCCCAGGGTGGAGTGTGGTGGTGTAATGACAGTTCACTGTAGCCTCGAAATCCTGGGCTCAAGTGATCCTCCTGTCTAAGCCTTCCAAGCAACTAAGACTGCAGGTACATGCCACTGCACCCAACTTTTTTTTTTTTTTTTTTTTAATTTTTGTAGAGATGGAGTCTTGCTTTGTTGCCTAGGCTGCTGTTGAACTCTTGATCCTTCCACCTTGGCCTCCCAAAGTGCTGAGATAATAGGTATAAACCACCATACCTGGCCCCTGAATTTTTAGTTCTACTTCTTTACATCAATTTTAGTGGTGATTCTAGAGATTGCAGTATGCATCCTTAATTGTAGTACAATCTGCTTAAAGTTAATATTACATCATTACATGTAAAATATGTCTTGCAACTGCATAATTTTATCTGCCCAATTTTTGTGCTATTTTATCATATATATTACATCTGCTTATTTCGTAAATTCTACGATAGAGTGTAATAATTTTTACTTTAACTCTTCATATGTCCTTTAAATAAGAGAAGAAAAAATGTACCCATTTATATATATCCACATATTTACCATTTCTGGTGGTCTTTATTCATTCTTGTAGATCCAAGTTACCATCTGCTATTATTTCCTTTGTCATCTGAAGAATCTTCTTTAGCATTTCTTGTAGTGCATGTTGGCTGGTGACTCATTCTCTCACTTTCATTATTTGAGAATGTGTTTACTTCTTTTTTTTTGAGACAGAGTCTGGCTCTGTCCCCCAGGCTGGAATGCAGTGGCGTGATCTCTGATCACTGCAAGCTCCACCTTCTGGTTCACGCCAGTCTCCTGCCTCAGTTTCCCGAGTAACTGGGACTATAGGCGCCCGCCACTGCGCCCGGCTAATTTTTTTTTTTTTTTGTATTTGTAGTAGAGAAGGGGTTTCACCGTGGTCTCCATCTCCTGACCTCGTGGTCCGCCCGCCTCAGCCTCCCAGGGTGCTGGGATTACAGGCGTGAGAGAGACACTGTGCCTGGCCCTTCACTTTCATTTTTGAAGGGCATTTTCATTGGATGTGGAATTGGGTGGACAGGCTTTTCTTTCAGCACCTGAGAGATGTAATTCCATGGTCTCCTAGAACCTATTATTTCTCTTGACTTGTCAAAATTTGATTAATCAATCCCCTTTTACTCATGTGTAGTTTATCTATGGATATTTTCCAGATTTTGTTGATCTTTTTAAAAAATTATTTTACTATGATGTATCTAGGCATAGTTTTCTGTACTTTTATTTCTGCTTATGTTTGTTGAACTTCTTAGATCTGTACAATTATATTTTCCCCAATTTTGGGAAATTTTTAGCCACAATGTTTCAAATATTTTTCTTTTTCTTTTTTTTTGAGACACAGTTTTGCTGTGTCACCCTGGCTGGAATGCAGTGGCATGATCTTGGTTCACTGCAACCTCTGTCTCCCGGGTTCAAGTGATTCTCCTGTCTCAGCCTCCCGAGTAGCTGCAATTACAGGTGTGTGCCACCATGTCTGGCTAATTTTTGTATTTTTAGTAGAGATGGGGTTTCGCCATCTTGGCCGGGCTGGTCTTGAACTCCTGACCTCAAGTGATCCACCCACCTCGGCCTCCCAAAGTGCTGGAATTACAGTCATGAGCCACTGCACCTGGCTCATTTTTCAAATATTTTTCTACCCCGTTTCCTACCTCCTCTCTTTCTGGGACTCTAAGTATATCTGTGTTCATATGTTTGATGTTTCTTCATAATTCCTTTACTTGCTTTTCTCAATTTCTTTTTCTTCTGTTTTTCAGATTCGATAATTTCTGTTGATCTTTTATTTTAAATTCACTAATCTGTTCTTTTACTGTTTCCAATCTGCTGTTAAGCTCATTTTAAAGACTTAGTTATTTTTTCATTCTAGAATTTACTTTGGTTCTTTCTGTTTTATTTTCCAGTGATACTATCTTTTAAGATCTTAAATATATTTAAAACAGTTTTAAAAGATCTTTTCTGTTAATTCCAACATTTGAGACATATTAGGATAGATTTCTATTGATTGAATTTTTCTTGACCCTGGGTCAAGAGATATGCTGTTTCTTTGCATGCCTGTCTAGTAAGTTTTGATTGCATCTGTTGCATTTGATGATACATTTTAAATAGTCTTGCTTTTCTTATTTTTTTGGCTGAGTGTTAAGTTTTGTTTTAGCAGGCAGTTACCTAGCTGGACTCAAACCCAAAATTTTATCTCCCTTGTCAGGGCATTAGCTGAAATCTCTACTCAGTTTTTCAGCCTCCTGGTTGGGTTCCTTGGAGTTTCCTACATACACAGTTTGGAGGTCTGCAGGAATGTGTGTAGAGTTTACAAATGGATTTAGAGGCTCCCATATCAGTGGTTACCATCTTTCAGAAATTTCTCCCCTCATAATCCAGTCATATTGGCAGTCCCAAATTCTGTCCTTTAATTCTTCAAGCAATTAAAATTGTGGTTTTAGCTTCAGTTCTAGCTTCTTTCTACCACAAGGTCGGGGGAGTATCCTCAACTGAAAAACTATATAGTTCCCTTCTTTAAAGGATTCCCTTCTTGTTCCTCCCTGCTTCTAGACACTCTCCAGTGCCTTCAGATAGACATTATTTACATTTTTTTCACAGTATATAATTTTGATCTGCAGGAGATCTAGTTTGATGCCAGCTACCCTACCACTACCAAAAGTGGAACTCCAGTTGACTACTTTTTTTAAAGATAATCTGATCTTTTTTTTTTTTTTTTTTTGAGACAAGAGTCTCGCAGTGTCACCCAGACTGGAGTGCAATGGTGCAATCTCAGCTCACTGCAAGTTCAGGTTATTCTCCTGCCTCAGCCTCCTGAGTAGCTGGGAGTATAGGTGCCCGCCACCACGCTCAGCTAATTTTTTGTATGTTTAGTAGAGATGGGGTTTCACTGTGTTGGCTAGGCTGGTCTTGAACTCCTGACCTCGTGATCCACCCACCTCGGCTCCCAAAGTGCTGGGATTACAGGCATGAGCCACCGTGCTTGGGCAATAATCTCATCTTCTAATCACTGGCATGTGTGAAGCAGAGAATGCGACAGAGGGCTTACCTAGAACGTCAGGTGATTACACTGAAATAATTTAGATAATTTAGTCACAATTCTTGAATGATTAGCTCATGGTACATTAAGGACAATGTTTTTCAGTAAAATAATTTATTGTAGTTCTTAAGGGAAATGTAATAAAGAAAAATAAATGACATTTCAAGGTTAATCGCTATTTCATATCACCATAGTAAGAAAAATGATATGTGGAGTCTAAATAATAAAAAACCAATTAGGCAGGGTGCAGTGGCTCACATCTGTAATCCCAACAGTTTGGGAGGCCAAGGTGGGCAGATCACCTGAGGTCAGGAGTTCAAGATCAGCCTGGCCAACAGGGTGAAACCCCATTTCTACTAAAACTACAAAAATTAGCCAGGCATGGTGGTGCTGTCTGTAATCCCAGCTAATGGAGAGGCTGAAGCAGGAGAATCACTTGAACCTGGGAGGCAGAGGTTGCAGTGAGCCAAGACCACGCTACTGCACTCCAGTCTGGGGTAGAGCAAGATTCTATCTCAAAAACATAAAATAAAATAAAATAACCAAACAAAAATTAAAAAAACAAAAGGTTTTATATAAATTACAGATGATTAGGGCAGAGACTACATTGTATGCTTTGTTTTATACATCATATAATGGACTTTTTAGAGTATCTGTACATGCTACATATAGGAAGAAATAGTTCTGAAGATTCTCCAAGTGACAAAGGAAATAATAACAGATGGTAACTTGGATCTACAAGAATGAATGAGGACCACCTGAAATAGGAAATAAGTGGATAAATCTAAATGACGTTTTTTCTTCTCTTAAAGGACATATGAAGGGTTAAAGTACAAAGTAAAGTACATGTAAAAGAAACAGTTTCTTTTAGTAAATAGTTTTAGATGAGCTTTATAAAACAGTAAATGACTATCATGTATTTCAATGTATTTTTCATAACAATTGGCCTTTCTTATAAATTTATCACATCAAATGTAGAACTGATAAGTCTCATATAACAGATTGCACTCTTTCATTTGAATCTGCTTCATGGAAGAAAAGACATATATACTTGAACCAAAGGGAATTCTCATCGGATAAATCTGTGAAAACCATCCAATTAAAAGGGCACTGAGGCTGCTTGAATATATTCTATAAATTGCAAACTCAGGTTTAAAGCAGCTTTAAGCAATTCTTGATAAACGGCCTTTTTATTAAATAAAATGATTCAGTTCTTTCTTCAAAGAAAGCAAAAATACACCTGAAACCTTTAGCTTCAGGCCACTCCAAAAGGCTCCATTTCTCATTGGTTGCATAACTTCCTTTTAAAGCAATTAAAATCGTGTCCGGTAAAAGCATGCACAGTTGCCCTCTTTACTGTTTTCATATTCTTCGGAATAGATCAGTTACAGTTCAGAACAAGTGTCATCTGAGATCTTGATTAATAATGGCAGCACTGACTAGATTAAACAATAAAGATCTAAGTTGTACTCTCTTATTGAAATAAAAAGAAGGAAGTATGTTTGCCAATCACAGGGTAAATCTAAGTATCTTTCAAACCTATTAAACTTCCTGAAAGCTTTTCCTAAGGACAAGTCAGGAATCAATATAAAGTAGCAGAGTGGCTGCTTTGTTTGCCTTCCAGAAAGCACTGTAGAAAATAAATATTTAATGGTACGCAAACCAATATGCTGAGTGTAAGACATAATAATGGCTTGGGACAGTAGATTGAAGTATTTTGTTACATTGAGAGATCAACAATTATTCTGATGATAATATCTTTTAAGTCTTTGCTTTATGGTTATTGTCCTTGAAGCTCATAACATGCATGTAGATAGTACAGACTCATAATTATGCATTCTGGATCCACAAACCTGAGGTTGAATTTTACTTTATTTTTCCTGGTTTATCGTTTTTACCTGGAGTACCAAATAGGAGACATGACAACAGTGTAACATGTTTTTTAAAGGTCACTCACCTTGGTTTCTGTACTAAAGATAAGGAATAGTCAGAACAGGCATCAGCTAAGAAGTCTGACGGGTGAGCTTTACTGGGGACAGTCGACCTAACGAAGATTTGGAACCAATTTCATTGAGAAAATTTCCTTCTTTAAAAGCAGCGAATTTGTTAGTTCACTTCCTGAGAAAGGCAATGGATACAAAGGAATTCTTTTATTCCCTCAGGGTTTTAACTTTTTTTTGTGCTTGATTTTCTAGAAACTTTAGGATTACTGGAGCCCAGTGGTTGTGTCTGTACAAATTATTGAGTAAGGGAATGAAGACAGACATGACTCTGTGTGTAGAGGTGGAGGGAGGTGGTTATGAAAAGTCTCTCTTTTTAAATCACAGAACATGTTTACTACATCATTATCCCTTTTCAAAATATTTTTTAGAGTAGTTTTAGGTTCACAGCAAGATTGAGAGGAAGATACAGAGATTTCCAATATATCCCTCCCCTCATATATATATAGCCTCCCCCGTTATCAACATGCCTTCATTATTACTTTTATCTCACTAAACAAAATTCTTTTTTTAGTATTCATCTATTTTCTCTTTCAAATTCTTTATTCAGTAATTCATTGTTTTGATTTCCTGGAATCCTCTTGAGATTTTCAGTTTTTTCCTTTTTTTTCACACTAGAGAAATGAATGGAGATGTAGACATGAGATGTAAGGACCAGAATTTGGAAGCCAATTAAAGCAATTAGTAAACAGAAATCGCCTAAGCTATTAAGACAGGTGCTGTCATATATATATGACAAACCAGGAAATATATACATATATATTATATATATATGACATACCAGGAAAAAGAAATATAAATGTCTGGGTCTTACTCAGTAGCCCAGACTGGACTGCAGTGGTGTGATCATGGCTCACTGCAGCCTCAACCTCAATCGATCCTTCTGCCTCAGCCTCCCAAGTAGCTGGGACTACAGGCTTGTGCCACCACACCTGGCTAATTTGTTTTTTATTTTTTGTAGAGACAGAGTTTCATCATGTTGCTCAGGCTGGTCTGGAACTACTGAACTCAAGCAATTCACCTGCCTTGGCCTCCCAAAGTGCTGGGATTACAGTTGGGAGCCACTGCACCTGGCCTACATTTATATGTATCTATATAATTCTATAAAGTGATCATGGGTTCAAGTTGTTTACTTCACCTTGTTTCACATAAACATATCTATGTGTTACATCCTCCATTTACTTGCCATTTTAATTTGTATATGGTAATACACCATGGTTTACTTAAACATTTTAATACTATTGGGCATTTGAACTGAAGCTAATTTTTCCCATTATAGGTAAGGCTGCCATGAAAATTGCTTTATAAGTTAGTTTTCTTTTCTCAGGGGAAGGAATGGGTAATACGTCGAAGAGCATGTTATAGATTACCCCCCAGAAATATGTAACCATTTTACATTTCTACCATTAACATATAAAATATACATCTGCCTTCCTCCCAAAGACTTGTCCAGGTTGGGTTTTACGAGTTAAAAAATGTCTTCCAGGCCGGGCGTGGAGGCTCAAGCATGTCATCCCAGCACTTTCAGAGGCCGAGACGGGTGGATCACATGAGGTTGGAGTTTGAGACCAGTCTGGACAATATGGTGAAACCCTGTCTCTACTAAAAATACAAAAACAGGCTGGGTGTGGTGGTAGTTGCCTGTAATCCCAACTACTCGTGAGGCTGAGGCAGGAGAATCACTTGAACCTGGGAGGTGGAGGTCACAGTGAGCCAAGATCGCATCATTGCACGCCAGCCTGGGCGACAGAGTGAGACTCCGTCTCAAAAAAAATAAAATAAAATAAAAAATAAAAAATGTCTTCCAGTTTAATGCATCTGTAAGGGGGTCTTCATGTGAGTTGAGTTTAATTAATAAAACTGTGATTTTCAAAAACACAAAAGATGTAGTCTAAATTTTCTTAACTGCAAACTGTCCATTCATCAAGTGGAAAGTGTTTATTGACTTACATCATCATGTATTTTTCATATATTTTGGAAGAAAGCTATTATCAGGTTATATTTGTAACATATCTATCCTATACTAGAAAGTTTTCTTTCTAGCATTTTTATTTTGTTGCATGAATGTTAAAACATTTAAATATGTTCAATTAATCCCCCCTGCTTCTGATAACAACCTTTGTTTTCTGCAGTGATTAGAAGTGTATGTTCTCCAGGTTGGGCAGCATAGTGAGACTGTGTCTCCACAAACAATTAAAAAATTAGCCAGGCATGGTGACGCGTGCCCGTAGTCACAGCTACTTGGGAGTCTGAGATGGGAGGACTGCTTGACCCTGGAAGATTGAGGTTGCAGTAAGCCATGATCGCACCACTGCAATCCAACCTGGGCAACAGAGCGAGACACTGTCTTAAAAAAGAAAATAAAAATGCATGTTCTTTTTCTCATATGAGACAGATAAACCACTCTTCCGTTTTTTTTGTTTTGTTTTGTTTTATTTTTGAGACGGAGTCTCGCTCTGTCGCCCAGGCTGGAGCGCAGTGGCTGGATCTCAGCTCACTGCAAGCTCCGCCTCCCGGGTTCATGCCATTCTCCTGCCTCAGCCTCCTGAGTAGCTGGGATTACAGGCGCCCGCCACCTAGCCCGGCTAGTTTTTTGTATTTTTTAGTAGAGACGGGGTTTCACCATGTTAGCCAGGTTGGTCTCGATCTCCTGACCTCGTGATCCGCCCGTCTCGGCCTCCCAAAGTGCTGGGATTACGGGCTTGAGCCACCGCGCCCGGCCCACTCTTCCGTTTTTTAAAAAAGTGCTTTTACTTTTTGATACAGCTGGAATTCATTATACTGTTTGTTTCCATGCATTTATGTATCTAACATGATTTTTGTTCCAGCCTGTTAGCCAACTATTTGGAAGACAATTTATTTTGTGGTTTTCCCTTGCCGTACAGGTTGGATTCTTTTTTCAGACTGTGATAACTCAAGACCATATGATTTTGATCATTGTTGCAGTGTGTTCAGTTTTCCAAGTTTGCTGAGTTTACCCTTATTAACAATGAAAATGTTTTGATAATGTCATCCCTTTATTTTTCACTATTGGTTCTCATAGGAATTTGTAACTGCAATAAATTTATGTATTAAACATTTTTTTTTTCTTTTTTTTTGAGACAGAGTCTCACTCTGTTGCCCAGGCTGGAGTGCAGTGGCGTGATCTCGGCTTACCACAACCTCTGCCTCCCAGGTTCAAGAGATTCTCCTGCCTCAGCCTCCCGAGTAGCTGAGACTACAGGCATGCACCACCATGCCCGGCTAACTTTTGTATTTTTAGTAGAGACGGGGTTTCACTATGTTGGCCTGGCTGGTCCCAAACTCCAGACCTTGTGATCCGCCCACCTCGGCCTCCCAAAGTGCTGGGATTACAGGCATGAGCCACCGCGTCCAGTCCATATTAAACATTTTTAATTGATGTTTTATTTAATCTCTCTAAAAAAGAACGTAGCATTGTTCTTTAGGTATATTTAACTTTTTTTTTTCATTAGAATTTAATCAACATATTTTTCTTTGACTTTTAAGTTCTGAATACCTGTGCAGGATGTGCAGGTTTGTTATATAAGTAAACTTGTGCCATGGTGGTTTGCTACACAGATCTGCACAGATCAACCCATCCCCTAGGTATTAAGCCCAGCATCCATTAGCTGTTCTTCCTGATGTTCTCCTTCCCACCATCCCACCTTCTTCAAGAGGCCCCAGTGTGTGTTGCTCCCATCCATGTGTCTATGTGTTCTCATGATTCAGCTCCCTCTTATAAGTGAGAACAAGTGGTGACTGGCTTTCTGTTCTTGTGTTAGTTTGCTGAGGATAATGGCTTCCACCTCCATTCATGTCCCTGCAAAGGACATGGTCTCATTCCTTTTTATGGCTGCATAGTACTCCATGGTGTACATGTTCCACATTTTCTTTATCCAGTCTATTGTTGATGGGCGTCCAGGTTGATTCTATGTCTTTGCTGTTGTGAATAGTGCCACAATGAACATACATGTCCATGTATCTTTTTATCTATTTTTACACGTGCATGTATCTTTATAACAGAATAATTTCTGTTCCTTTGGGTATATACCCAATAATGGGATTGCCGAGTCAAATAGTATTTCTGCCTTTAAGTCTTTGAGGAATCACCACACTGTCTTCCACAATGGTTGAACTATTTTACACTCCCACCAACAGTGTAAAAGCTTTCCTATTCCTCCACATCCTCTCCAGCATCTGTTGTTTTTGACTTTTTAATAATAGCCATTGTGACTGGTGTGAGATGGTATGTCATTGTGGCTTTGATTTGCATTTCTCTAATAATCAGTGTGTGGAGCTTTCTCTTCTTACATTTGTTGGCCGCATGTATGTCTTCCGAGAAGTGTCTGTTCGTATCCTTTGCCCACTTTTTAATGTGGTTGTTCATTTTTTTCTTGTAAATTGTTTAAATTCCTTGTAGACTCTGGATATTAGACCTTTGTCAGATGAATGGATTGCAAAATTTTTCTCCCATTCTGTAGGTTGTTGGTTCACTCTGATGACAGTTTCTTTTGCTGTGTAGAAGCACTTTAGTTTAATTAGATACCATTTGTCAATTTTTGCTTTTGTTGCCATTGCTTTTGGCATCTTTGTCAGGAAATCTTTGTCTGTGCCTTCAATCAATTTTTTTAAGAAACACATCTATTTCATGTTAATTTTATTGCTAGGTATTTAATGTATTATTGATATGGTAAATTCTGTCTTCTAGTTGTGTATAACTGTTTCTTGTTTGATTCTGCTGACATTTTAAGTATGCAACCATATAATATGTAAAACACACTTAAATCTTTCTACATTCTCTGTTTAGTGATAGTGGTGGCGGGGTACCCTCTGTATGTTTCTATTTTCTAAGTAAATTGGCTCAAGTGTTTCTGGCTTGTATTTTTTCATTAAGAGATTTTCTTTTTCTTTGTTTTTTTTGACGCAGTCTCGCTCTGTTGCCAGGCTGGAGTGCAGTGGTGCAATCTTGGCTTACTGCAACCTCTGCCTCCCGGGTTCAAGCGATTCCCCTGCCTCAGACTCCCGAGTAGCTGGGACTACAGGTGTGCACCACCACGCCCGGCTAATTTTTTGTATTTTAGCAGAGATGGTGTTTCATCATGTTGGCCAGGAAAGTCTCGATTTCCTGACCTCTTGATCTGCCCGCCTTGGCCTCCCAAAGTGTTGTGATTACAGGCATGAGCCACCGCACCTGGCCAAGAGATTTTTTTAAACAACAGATTATGCAATTAATTCTGGTTCTTTTCATTAAAATTATCTTTATTTTAAGGTTATATATTCTTTTTGAACTATACATCTGGGGTTGAAACACAAAAGTAAATCAAATGTAGAACTCCAAAGAGCAGAGTTATAAGAAGGCAGTGTATGTGGTGGTTCAGAGGTCAGACTGACCTGGATTACAATCCTAATCCTGTTGTTTATTAGCTTCATGACACTGGGCATATTTATAACTAGACTGGGTTTCAACTTCGTCACTTATAAAATGAATATAATAATATCTACCTGCTGGGCACCATGGCACAGGACTCTTAGTCCCAGCTACTCAGTAGGTCAAGGTGGGAAGATCACATGAGTCCAGGGGTTTGAGGCCAGCAGCAGCTTGGGCAACACAGCAAGACCTGTCTCTTAAAAAAGAAAAAGAAGAAGAATGAAATAATAATACCTACCTAATAGAGTTGTTACGAATATTTAATTAATACATGTAAAGTGTAAAATGCCTAAAATCATGCATGGTGCATAATCAAGGTTTGGTATTATTTTTATCATAATTAATCTTAATATCTCACAGTTTTACTCAAGAAATCTTTGAATCCATGATACATATTGATGTGGTTAGGCTTTATGTTCCCACCTAAATCTCATCTTGAATTGTCATCCCCAGGTGTTGAGGGAAGAACCTGGTGGGAGGTGATTAGATCACGGAGGCGGTTTCCTCCATGCTGTTTTCATGAGAGTGAGTTCTCATGAGATATGATGACATTTCCCCTGGTTGCACTTACTTCTCTCTTGCCTGCCACCATGTAAGACATGCCTGCTTCCCCTTCCACCATGATTGTAGGTTTCCTGAGGCCTCCGCAGCCATGCAGAACTGTGAGTCAATTAAACCTCTTTCCTTTATAAATTCTAATCCCAGGTAGTATCTTTACAGTAGTTTTGTCAAACACTACAGGACTTCACGAGGTTCATTAGTGCTGACTCAGGTGCCTCTACTCTGTTGCACTTTAACCGATTCCTATTCCATCAGGGTGATTAAGTTTCTCACAATTCCATGTTGAATGAGCATAGGACTTAGGAAGACCCGAAAATTCTACTTCAGAAGATTGGGGTGATTATTAGATTAAATCAATTCAAATAATATATGTGAAAGCTACTAGCAAAATATCTGGCACATAGATCTCAAATAAAAGCTGGTTGCCTTCTGCTCTTTTTGCCTCTCTATGGCACCCTCTTAGCATCCACAGGGACTTCTGCCAACCTGTTTGAGCATTTCATTCTTGGTGCTGTCGAGGAGTACTCACCATACATAGCTGGTAGCTACCAAGATCTATTTGATGGTGTTGGGACTCAAAACACACCCCCAAAATAAAGGCCTCAGAAACAGTCTTAGAAGCAAAACTTCTTTTTCTAAGTTTCTCCTGTCTTCTTGTCTAAGACTAAGACTTGTCTAAGACTAAGGTCCCATTCTCCTTCAGGCTTGCCATAGAAACTAGAATCCCTCTTCCCCAAGGCAGGTTATACAAATGAGAACCTCTTTGCCCCAAAGCCGGCCATAAAAACCTAAAAATATTACTCTAATTTTCCCTGCACCTTTCTGTGTAAAACCTGGTCATAAAAAAATTAACTGAGCTACCTTATTTAACTGTAGGCCATACGATCCCCATTCCAGAGAGGGTCCTGCCCTATGTGCAAAAGAAAAAAATACAGAGACACGTGGGCTGATATGGTCTGGCTGTGTCCTCACCCCTATCTCACCTTGATTTGTAATAATCCCCACGTGTCAAGGGTGGGGCCAGGTTGAGATAACTGAATCATGGGGCAGTTCCCCATACTATTTTTGCAGCAGTGAATAAAACTCAGGAGATCTGATGGTTTTATAAATGGGAGTTGCGCTGCACAACTTCTCTTGCCTGCTGCCACGTAAGACATGCCTTTGCTTCTCTTTTGCCTTCTGCCATGATTGTGAGGCCTCCCCAGACATGTGAAACTGTGAGTCCATTAAACCTCTTTCTTTACAAATTTCCCAGTCTCGGGTACGTTTTTATTAGCAGCATGAGAACAGACTAATATGACAGGCCTTACTATCTGAGCTTACTGTCTAACCCAGGACTTACTTGGTTTCCCTACTTTGTCTATTAACATTAGATCATGCCCAGTTATATTTCTACATGGCTGTCCATACTTTATTAAACCTAATATAAAAATAATTTCCAGGCTGGGTTCGAGGACTCATGCCTACAATCCCAGTACTTCGGGAGGCTGAGGTGGGCGAATCCTTTGAGCCCAGGAATTCGAGACTAGTCTGGGCAACATAGCTCGACCCTGTCTCTACTAAAAATAAAATAATTAGCAGGGTGTGGTTGTTCATTCCTGTGGTCCCAGCTACTTGGGAGGCTGAGGTAGGAAAATCCTTTGAGTCCAGGAGGTTGAGGCTGCAGTGAGCTGTGATTGCACCACTGCACTCCAGCCTGAGTGACAGAGAGACCCTGTGTCAAACAAAAACAAACAAAAAAAGATAATTTTCTCTCTATCTTTGGGTCTTTATTGTAAAGGCTCTCATGTACACGTTAATAAAATTTATACACCTTTACTCCAATTAATCTGTCTTTTTATGAGTTGATTTTTAAGATCTTCAGAGGACAAAGGGGAAATCTTCAGAGGACACAGGGCAAATTTTCCTTGTACCCCTACAATGGTCACTTGTATCGGGGGGGACAGGTGTCATCGTTTTTTAACTTTAAAATTCTCCTGCAAAAATAGACAAAGGACAAAAGAGAAAATAAAAAACCCATGGACAACATCTGTAACAAAATTAGGCGATGAAGTGTCTCCACGAACCCTAGAACACAAGGAATTGAGGAAAGCCACAGACAGATACGAGGGCTGGGTGGTATCAGCAACTGTATTGTAGAAAGTGGAGGGAAGTCATGACACACTGATAAATCTGATAATCTCTATAAACAGCCAGCAGGCAATTGCTGGAAAGCTTGGAGGTTCCACTTGGGAACAGCAGCTGAAACTGGAAAAAGTTTTGCACACTCCAAAGTCAGGGCAATGCAAAGTGTCTGAGGGGCACTGTGAGTGCTCAAAACTAACCACCCAAATTTCCACTCCTGGACAAGCACTGCATAGAGAAGAAACTTCTTGGGAAAGGATGCTCATTGCACGGAACTGGGACGGTAGAGACCAAGGAAAGACGGGGTCCAGATGAAAGCAAGGAAGGAAAACAGAGCCTGACCATCTCAGAAAATAAGCCGCGACCGCCGGGCGCAGTGGCTCACGCCTGTAATCCCAGCACTTTGGGAGGCCGAGGCGGGTGGATCAGGAGGTCAGGAGATCGAGACCATCCTGGCTAACATGGTGAAACCCTGTCTCTACTAAAAATACAAAAAATTAGCTGGGCGCAGTGGTGGGCGCCTGTAATCCCAGCTACTCAGGAGGCTGAGGCAGGAGAATGGCGTGAACCTGAGAGGTGGAGCTTGCAGTGAGCCGAGATCATGCCACTGCATTCCAGCCTGGGCGACAGAGCAAGACTCCGTCTCAAAAAAAAATAAAAAAATAAAAAAAGTAAGTAAGCCCCGATAGTTTTAAACACTACACAAATACAACAAAAAAGACAGCGATCAGCTTGTGAAATTGGAAATGCTTTCCCAAATGCTAACTCCTCCTGAAAGTTTAAGAAAATTATTTCATATGTTTTAAATGAGCAAACAAACAAACAAACAAAAAACACCAAGATTAAATCTCACACAAAATTACTGTCAGGAAAAAAGAGAAGAAATGGAAAAACATCCCCATAGACAATGCCAAAGATGCTAAAAAGACATACCTACAGAACAGATGCAAACCATTACTTATTATTTCAACATATGCTAAAAGACATTAAAGAAATCAAGATATGAAAAAACAAGAAAAATGAGAATTGGGAAATAGCAGAAATGACATGATAGATATACTTAGGAAAAGACA